>NW_028274807.1:41555894-41858924 GCF_037043125.1 Eumetopias jubatus
CTTTTGTTAATACCAGCACAGACTTTTTATTTTTTTCTAATTGCAAAAAGCTGATTCATTGGCATATGTGCCACTCCCAGGAATGCTTTTAACCACTTCATCAAACTTGGCACTGTCTAAATGTAGGTTTTGATTGCCAACCGACAAAAGAGAAGGGAAATCACAAAAGAGAAAATTAACAAGTGTGCACCGTTCCAAAATTTGTTCTACAAATGTGTTTTAAATCAAATGAATCATCCTTTGGCACAAGCTACTCACTTTAGAGTCATTCATTTGAACGGCTTAGTCTCTGTCTCCTGAAGACTGTGGTTAGCATTATTCTTGATGAATGAGACAGTTACCTTAAATCATAAATAAAACAAATAGAATAACTTAATATCTGACTCTTAACGAAAGGTATGTTGTCTCACTTTGCACTGGCAATATATTTTAAAGTGCAGTATGCCGAAAATTCGTTTAAACCACAAAAAGAACCAAGGACGTATCTGCATAGAACTGCTCATGAAGAAAGTAATTTGGTCAAACAAATTTATCTTGATCAAGAAAATATGTGGTCTTCCCAAACATTTTATCACTTTGTTTTTCTAGTCTTTTTATTCCATAAGAGGTTTCAATTCTTTTTTCCCCATTGAAATATAGTTAACATACAGTGTTATATTGGTTTCAGGTGTACAACATAACAATTGACATTTATATACATTATGAAATACCATGATTAAGTCTGGTTACCATCTATCACTGTACAAAGTTATTATTATTATACCAATATTATTGACTGTGTTCCCTTTGCTGTGTTTCTACATTCCCATGGCTCATTTACTTTATAACTGGAAGTTTGTACCTCTTAATCCTCTTCACCTGTTTCATCCATCTCACCACCCCCCCCTTCTCTCTGACAACGATCAGTGTGTTCTCTGTATTTATGAGTCTGTTTCTGTTCTGTTTTGTTTGTCTTGCTTTTCTTCTTGTAACTTTCTTAATTTGATTAAAGGTCTCTGGTACTAATAGAATTCATGCTGTATAGTATTCATTTTTTTTTTTGCGGGGTAGGGGCAGAGGGAGAGGGTCAAAGAGAATCTAAAGCAGGCTTCACGCCCAGTGCGGAGCCCGACGCTGGACTTGATCTCACAACCCTGAGATCATGGTCTGAGCCGAAATTAAGAGTCAGAGCTTAACTGACTGAGCCACCCAGGCACCCTTAATATTTTTTCTTGAAATCAATTTTTTATTAATTTCAAATCTTTGCAAGGGTAAAGATTTATAAAAGTAATATGTAAATATGAACTTTCCAAGAGATAAATTTGGCTTTTTTTTCATCTCCTTTGATCTTTAAAGAAATGGTATTGCTCATTTGTAATTTCTTCAAAACCATTTTTTAAACTGATCCTTAGGCAAGATAAAAACTTAATACAGTGTATAATATTTTCCTTATCTTATGTAGGCTACCTAAGCCTATATGTATTTCACATATCTTTCTAACATCTGTCTTACCTCATAAACAATACTTTGGGAGTAATTGTGGTGAAGCGGCAATGTGGGAACTGAGGAAGTAAGAAACAAATTTCTGGGTAAGCCCACTCATCTGAACTCCTATGTGACAGGTGTCTCTTGGTAAAGTCGGCTAGACAATGGGATACCAGAATATCACCACCGCTATGAATGAGTCTCTCCCAGAGGGGACTAATCTGCTTCTTTGTCTGATTCCTACTGGACTCTAATTCTCACTCACCATGTGAATCAGCAGGAAGGATCTATTCAAAGATCTATATTAGCTGACTTTCAATCCTATTCCGGCTTCTATTTGTGGGTTTCTATAACATGTTACCCCAATATAGAATTAAATTGTGTTCTGGAAAGCTTTGAGAGCTGTGGGATGGTAAAGGTGTTGTTCCATGGTTTTATTCATCCTAGGTACAAGAAGTTAACTCTAAGATGGAGCCATCTGGTCCAATTATTATGATATAGGTACTATGTATAGTACAGTATATAATAATTATCAAGAGTTTCTTAAGACAACAGAAGGATCTGTTCAAAATGAGTTTCCAAACTAAAAGCTAAAATGTGTATTTTTTATTGCTTCAGAATTGGCAACTAAGATCACAAAATAGTACAGAAATGTACTGAATACACCACATTGAAAAGAAAATTTCAGAATTTGGGACCAGATACATCTATATGATTTTCTAGGTGGCTCAAAATGGGTCCCCACAGTTCCTCTGAAAAAGTCATGAGTAGCGACCAAAAGCTAGCACACAATTCTAAAAGCAGGTATCAGCCAAGAAAACAAAGGAACTCAACAAATGCAATCCAGTTGTGTGAACTTTCTCATTTTTCCATAACCTTTCCACAGTGCCACAACACCAGAAAGGAGAAAGAAGGAATAAGTGTGCCAGTCTTTATCTCTCAAACTCAGAAAACGTTCATTTTATACTGGTGTATCCTGGGTATGAATAACTGAAAGTAACAGAAAGCTGTGAGATATTCCAACAATGTCATCAGAGAATAGGAAAGCAAGTTTCAACAGATCAGGGGAACTCTGTTCTCTGATTTCCACTTAAAAAAAAAAATCTATGGATCTGGTACACATTGGGATGTCTGCTTCTTGTTTAAGGGCCCATTGTCATGATACATTTTGGTATTTGCTTGGAAATCCCCAAGAATGGCCAAGTAATGAAACGCCTCTGCTTCTTTAACCTGAGAATCATGCTGCATTCTGAGCATAGGAGAACAGGATAGAAATTTTTAAAAACTAACCATTTGTTTCAGAAGAGTCACTCCTACTTATAGTAGACAGAAAAACAGAGGCCTCATTGAACAAAATGATGCCACTAGCCTTCCAAACAGTATCACAAATGATCTCATCCCATAGTCCTGGTACTAGCAACCATAGTCCTGGTACTCAAATAATTTCTAATATTATCTATATTCAATTTACAACTCTCAAGAGTGAGTTTGAGACATTGATAATGCTGGGGCAGGATTATATGCGTGTGTGTGTGTTAGCTCTGTGTAATTGTGCACTTGTTTATGTGTCTGTGTTTGGTTTCCCTAAGCTCAGACCCAATGGAGATTAAAACTTCCTAATGACAAAATTGGCTATTAACTAGAGCAGACATAAATTAAGTATTATCTCAGAAATCTAAAAAGAGCTCAAGACAGACTCGGCTGTCATCAGTATCCCAGAAAATCTTCATAGACCCAAGGTGCCTTAGTTTGTGTTCCTCCAGAAGTAGATGTTGAGATGAGAATTTGAACACAACCTGTTTTGGGGGGAGATTATCCCAGGAGACACAGGTAAGGGAGAATGAAAATGAAACAGGGAAATGAAGGCAACCACTTGAGGGGGAGTCATTGGTCAAGTTACCTTGTGGGAAACAAAATTAATTCTGCTGCTGAACAGGGAGAGCTGGTGCAGAACATTTGCTTCAGAGTTATCCCTCACAAACGAAGAGAAAGCTTGGGTATTTATACATCAACTCCCCAACAATCCTTGACTGAGAGCTGTTCCAAGGATGAGAGGTAAATTGAAGGAATATTAATTCTTAGAACTTCCAGCCTGACATGCTTGGCAGAGCTGACTCTGATGCTCAAAGGAAGCCCTCCCAAGTAGAGTAAGATGTTGGCAGCTTGAAATAGAAAAGTTACCCTACATTTGTAAATTCTAAAGGGATATTGTTGGGACACCAACAAAATATGCATTAGGTATCCTGGCTGGGTTGAAGTACTTCAAACCAGTTAGTGTTTAACTGAGATAATAGGTTCCATATGCATTTAGGGGAACATGGGGTATCAGAAATTTGTAAAGAAATCCAAATCTAGTGATGCGAATGTTTTCAATCTCCATAAAGTTGGGCTACGCATCTGCTTTTTACATTGTTTTACCCATTGTACCTTCCATGGTACTTGGCATGTAGTAGGCACACAAGCTCTTTGGGAAAGAAATCATTGCATCATATTTATTTCATTTTTACTAAGGAATTAGTCAAAGATATGCAAAGAAAAAAATATGCCAAGAGGAACATATAAAGAGATAATCATTACATTATTAATTTAGAAAGGACCTTAGAATGATAATAAGGAGAGCTATAAGACGAGTTAGGATGGCTGCTTTATTAAATGAGTTATGTTGTCTCAAGTGTCTTTCTGGAGAACTACCTCAGTACTTCTTTAGTCTTATTCTAGTAGAATAGTAGGAAAGAAGAGTATGGGGTTAAATTCTAGTCATTAACTTTTTTCCTTAAAAAATTTACCATTTATTTTTTTTCCTCTTCTTTAAAATAGAAACAAATTATCTCATAATTTATATTGCAAAGGGTATTGGCAGCTGTGAATGGAGGGATACAAATAAAAGAAGGACGTGAAAATGGATGGGAGCACCACCATGTTGCTGACTGGGTTTCTTAATAGTTTAATTCTGGGTTTCCTTTTTGTGGAATCAGAAAAAATATGTCTTGTTTTTTAAGCTAGTTGTTAGAATTAAATAAAAGAATGTGTGAATCTAATACATAAAATGATCAGTAATTCAGCTTTACATAGGAGATATATATCTATATATAGATACAGGTATATGTAAATGTGCTCAGTAGTGCCTCCTTATCTGTGGGGGATACATTCCAAGACCCCCAGGGGATGTCTGAAACCACAGACAATACTGAACCCTATATATACTATTTTTTCCTATGCATACATACCTGTGCTAGTTTAATTTATAAATTAGACACAGAGATTAACTATAATAATAAAATTTAATGATTATGACGTAAGAGTCATTATGTGAATGTGCTCTTTCCCTCTCTCTTTCCTTCAAAATTCCTTTGTACCGTACTCACCCTTCTTATGAGGATGATATGAGATGACAAAATGCCTACGTCATGAGATGAAATGAGGTGAATGACGTAGGCATTGTGACATCGCATTAGGCTACTACTGACTATTGACAATAAGTCAGAAGGAGGATCATCAGCTACTGGGCTGTGGTTGACTATGGGTAGCTGAAACCCTGGAAAACAAAACCACAGATAGGATACATATGTAAATGGAACATATATATTTATGATAATAAAAATATCATACATTTAAATATATTATGTAGTATATACATACAAATATATCTTCCTGTGTAAGATTTTTAAGATTATTACATTCAAGTTTTACATTTCATCAGTGTTCTTTTTGTAAATATCAACTATGGGTATAGAATTTTTTCACCAGTATTGGATTTCTGATGATTCATGTAGTTTAAAGAATTTATGTTCAAATTTCATGGACTATTTGTTCTCATTTTTTATAATTTTATATTTATTTTTAAAACTAAAAATATAAACACAGAGTTTCCTCTGCATTGCATATCTTCCACCTGTATTTGGATTAAACATGTGTGGATCTAAGATTTCAAAGTTACCAGCAAAGTTGACACTAAGTATTCAGATGCCAATTTTGAAGCAGGCACTCTTGGGATAGTTAGTCATCAATATTATTCCTTGTTTCCTTAAATGAACATTGGCAGTTAGCAATTTGGAGTCCATAAGGACCTTTTAATTTGTCTTCAAAAAGCGACTTTGAACACATATTATTTTGTTAAATTGTAGATATTACCCGAATAAATTCTTTGGTTGCATGTTTTCTTCCTACAATCACTTGATTGTTTCCTGTAAAACCCCACTGACTTTTCATGGAATGTGTTGGAAAATTTTTTGTCAAGGTTTTCCTTTTGTGCCTGTAGTTCTTGTAGTCACTTCCCTTATTACAAGCTTCATTGATATATGTTTTACAACCAAGACATAGGTTTGTTGTTGTTCAAAACTGGTTTTATTTGGATTGATTATTTTCTGGTCTGATTTCATGATCCACCATTTCACTAGAAGCTAGTGGTGAATTACCAAAAGAACTTCCCAATGTGTTTGTATACATTTTTTTTTTCAAATTTATGAATGAAAAGAGCACAGACATTATATTGATTATGTGTAATTGCCTATGCATTGGATGCTTTATATTGAACATTACCTATTAATGGAATATTCATTCCATGTGTACTCATTTGCAAATTGTATGCATTGTATAGAACCCAACGTCTGGTCTTAAAAGGCCTCTTGTTTCAGATCCCCTTTCAGAGTATTAAAACAAACCATTATAACCCCAAATCAATTTTACAGTCAGTTATTCTAAGGTTAACAGAAAATAAAAGTACCACACGTTAACCATCCAGGAAAGCAAGATACACACATAGATCCATAAATGCCTATTTGAAAACCACTGTCAGCCCCCTATAATGTAACGGGGGTAGAAAAACCCAGTTTTGTTTGGAGAATGGACTGCCAGACCTCTCAAACCTCAAGTTTGCTTTGCTTCTAGAATTTTTCCCTTATTTTTTTTTCTAGCTAGGTAAATTTTGAAGGAAATTTAACTTGAAAAGCATGTTTCTAAAGCTAAACCACAGACTGTGCAATGTGAATAATAATGATTCTTGGCTTATTGTTTTTCAATTCCAGAAGAAATCTGACAGACCAGGTCAGTAACAAGCAATAATGCCTATAAAATAGTTTCACAGAGATGTGTTTTTTTTTTCAACAAACAAGCTTGAAAATTAGAAAAAAAAATTTGGAACACAGAAGAAAAATGTTCAAAATTATTCAAAGGCATATAATTAATATAACCACCCCTCAGTATAGGTAAACCACGTGTACTACTTTTTATTTCAGATTATTCTTTTGTATAGGTACATAAACATATAACTTTATTGGGGTGGGCTTTACATCTCATGAAATTTACCCTTTTCAAGTGTACAATTCAATAATTTTTAGTAACTTTTCTGACTAATTCAACCATTGCCATAAATCAGTTTTAGGGCATTTTTATCCTCCTAGTAAGTAATGATGAGCCTATCATTGCCTTTTAAGCTCAAGTTTTTAAATATAAATTCTAATTTAAGAGTCTTCATATTGAATTTAATTTTTCATAAATATAACTCAACATAACATGACCCAAGTTTAGTTCACAAACTTCGGAATGAATTTTAGAATTTTTCCATACCTTAGGTAACATGTACTGTCTTCCTTCCTGAAGTTTACCCAGCTCTGTCTGAGAACTCTTGCTCTGTGTAGACTAAAGATAATTGTCTGTTAGCTGTTGGGAATTCGAAATGCAGGAAACTAAATACACACATTAAAGTGAAAGCCAAATTCTTAAAAGAAAAAGTATTACTATATTTGTATCCACATAATTTTCTTTTTAGCTTTACTTATGCAATCCAAAAATGGAACAACTTAAGACTATTTTATCTAATGTGCTAAAATTTTTATGTTGCATGTGAAAATTAATTTGCTCCAGTCCTTAAAATTCTAAGGTCAATTATGTGGAGTTTACATAATGGCAAAAAAATGTATTGATATATTTTCCTTATTTGGATAGACTTGAGAATTCAAATTCTTCCAAAACTCATGCTAGCTCAAAAGGTATTTGACAAAAATTCTTTAGATAAATTAATCTTGTGCCTGGAACTAAAGAGGTCAAACCACAGGCATCCTGGAAATTAAGCAGCAGGTAGTCCACCTCTACAATTTCCCCTTTGTTTTCTGCTTATATATTTTAGATTCTCTGTTTGTGGGGAATAAAATGTTATTTATTGCAATTAAATGTTTGCATTTCTTAATCAAGTGATATGGGTTAGAGAGGGAATTTGTTTGGAACAAAAAGAGGTTGGGAAGTATTACTAAATGCAAGCATGAACAATGCAAATTTTACAGCCAAAATAGAAATTTTGCAGGCATGACTGCTTTTAGAAACTCTGTAAGTCTCTGCTGGTGTGCATTTTGTTTGTATAAATATGCAAACATACCCAAATTAGCATATTTCCACCTGCATCCTTCAGACAGCTAGACTACAAAAAATTAATAAATGCAACCTCTTTTTTATTACTTAATTTGTTAAATTTTAATTGAAATCAGATAATGGGTTTGGGATGCATAATTTGAGGAGATGTAGAGTGCATGTAAGGATTCATGGAATTGTCAAATGCATTTAACTTTTTCCCATTTTACTTAAAAATTTTCAGATGAGGGGCGCCTGGGTGGCTCAGTCCCTTAAGCCTCTGATTCTTGATTTCAACTCAGGTCATGATCTCAGGGTCCTGGAATCCAGCACCAGGTCAGGCTACCTGCTCAGCGGGAAGTCCGCTTCTCTCCCTCTCCCTCTGCCCCTCCCCATGCGCGCGCGCACGCTCTCTTTCGCGTGTGCGCGCATCGACGCGCGTGTGCGCAAATCAATCAATCAATCTTCAAAAAAATTTTTTCAGGTGATTTCTTCAAAATCAACAAATAAAGACTATTGTGTTCTTTAAGAGTATAACCATATTATAAATAAGTTCCTAGCATCAAGTAACATAGAAGTAGGGCTGCTCCGGAAGTTGATTTCATGGAAATCAAATAATCTACATTCTAAATAGTGACCTTTCAAAAATCTTCTTCTTTTCTGGAATACTCCCTTGGCCCTTTTTTATTTTTTCAAGCCAATGAGTATTTCTATATATAAGTAAATTGAATAGGTCTGAGTTAATTTTGAAAATCTGATTTCCAGTGTTTGACTGACCAGTCTTTGCAGATTTCCTGGTATGGGAGGTTTGGGCTTTTACCTCCCTAAAGGAATAGATCAACCTCCATGATTCCGAAAGAGGACTTCCCTGCTTCAGTTAGTCTCTGATGCACTTAGGGTAGAATTGCTTGGCATATACAAACCATATGAGCCAGACCAATAAGCCATACGCAAAGCACAATCTCTCAACATTTTTTCTGCTTCCGTACACAGAATCAATAATATTTAGATGTAACATATACTTCTACGGTGTACATTTATGGAGGGATAATGCACTATAAAAATTCATGATTCATACAACAATGAAAAGTAATGGTTGCTCACTCATGCATGTGATACTTATAAGGACAGTTGTCGTTCCTTCAGGAATAAATCAATTTCTCACTCACCCAAGAACGTATATAGGTGAAAGTGAAGTTATTATAGGACCACACTTGAATTCATACAAATGCATGAATGCATGAGTGTGTACGTGTGGGTGGGTGTGTGTGTGTGTGTGTGTGTTTCAAATTTTGGTGCCTCCATTAAAGTTAGCTATTTATTACTTCTGACACAGACCCCAATTGATCCTGCACAACAGGATTTATATATGATGCCTTGAAGAATTCTGTACTGATGTAACTATGGTATCATTCTCTCCATTTTCTTTTCTTTTCTTATAAAAATGAAAGGATCTGGTAAAGACAGGACAAAATGGTTCACCTTGAGCCTCAACACTGCCAACTAGGGGTAAATCCAGATAAAAGTGTTAGCTTATGACTTAGTGTGTAGTGTCTAACTAATGATGTAATCTGGCTAAAATCATATTGCTGATGGACAGACACACAGGAGCCCAACAGATAGCAACCTTATAAGTACAGAAATACCTATTCCTTAAATAGCATAAGAGGTTAAAACTATATATTATTAAAGCTGCAATAGGCAGGTTTTAACCTTTAGTGTTGGTTAGATATCAAAGACAGTACATCATGGAAGTCTCTGAATTTGATGGGACTGATACAAAAAATTATATCAAGACTATGTGCATGCCAGATATTTTCTTAGATAGCTCATAGTGCTATTGAGAAGATGTCTATTGTTTGCAATAACTTGTAGACACAATACACTATTGTGATTGTTTTAAAATGTAGTTTTTATTATTATTCAGGTATGGTGAGACCAACAGATTGGTCAGGAGATGATTGTTATGAAAAAGATAGTTACTCACAGTTCCCAAGAAGAAGGGGAGACTACCACACCATGGAGGGCCACACAGAGGAGTACCAGTTTCAGTCAGGAGGCAGAAGGAGCAAATGGAAAATATGGGCAAGAGCCTTTATTATGGTTTCTGTGGGAAAGGTAAGGCAAGATAAGATAAGTAGACTTAGGATTGGCTAGTTCGAATTTCAGTGGACTCTGAGGTATAGGGACTTGCTTGCTGTGTGGTACCTAGCCTTGGAATGATTCGGGCAGAGAAATATTGCCTCCTAGAGTATAAATCCAGACAGAGAAGGCTCTGGATTGATTAGTTTGCATCTGAAAAGCACCCTCCTGGGTCAGTCTTTGCTATTTCTAGGAACTGGCTAGCCTTGGGAGAGGTAGTCTATCCGCAGTCAGCAAGGCTTCAGATGCCAGAGCATCAAGAATAGAGAAAATAAAAAAAAGATAGTTAATAAAGTGACATAGTGAGATCTGAGTAAAAAAATTATATTTTTGCTTCTTTTTAAATGGAAATAACATTTATATATAGTAAATTGTATTAATTGTAAGTGTAAAATTCAATGACTTTTGACAAAGATACCTGCCCCACTCAAAATATAGAGTATTTCTATCAGTGGCCTCTTTCCGTCTATCTACAGTTATAGTTTGCCAATAAAAGTTTAATATACTTAAGACCAGTATATATTTTGTCTCATTTTTCCAAATGTAACATAATGTAAACTTTTCTTCTCCTTTCTGTCTCCATTGAGCACATGGATCAAACAACCTAAGGCGGTCATCTTTTTGACTAGATTTCTTACCATTATCTGTAAAATGGAAGTGGGATAAATGTCAGTCCTCTTCTGCACTAACATGTATTTAAATCATACCTCTCCACTCCTGCAGTTAATGAGAAAGCAACAAGCCCTTTGTCACGAGCTCCACAGAGAGTGCTATCAGGGCCCAAAGTCAGTTCCACCTGTCCTGTGCTGTAATGTAGCAGCTCTACCACTGAATGATTCTAAGTCAGAAGAGTTGTTATTACTTCAGCAGCCCTTTAAAACAAACAAACAAGAGCTCACAGTGTGGTTAGCTTAGTTATAACCTAAGATTTGCTCTTTCATCTGGGCTTGATTTTTGCATCATAATCCTTTCCCACCACCATGTTTCCATTAGCTGCATTCAACAATTGTCACTCTTAATCTTTGGAACCATCTAAATAACCACACTAAAATAACCTTGTTTGTACTAAAAAGTTGGTTAATATAGTAACTGATTTGTCCAAGATTTCAATATTTTATGATAGATTTGCTAGTATACTATATTTTTCAAAGACAAATAGTTAAGAAAAAACCTTTTTTTGCTCTAATTTCTAATATTTCCTACCTAACTGATTCCTTTTTTTATTTTTTTTGAAGATTTTATCTATTCATTTGAGAGAGAGAAAGAGTGACAACATGAGCAGGGGGAGGGGCAGAGGGAGAAACAGACTCCTTGCTGAGCATGGAGCCCCATGAGGGGCTCGATCCCAGAACCGTGAGATCATGACCTAAGTCAAAAATCAAGAGTTGGACGCTTAACTGACTGAGCCACCTAGGTGCCCCTCCCACCCATGTGATTCCTTATTTCAGAGATTAATCAACTCTAAGTGAACAATAAGAGTTTTTAAAATAGCTATTTATCAATATTAACCTCTTTCACATAGAAGCATTGTATTTAGAAACCTGTGGTTTGCCCTCCATAGATTTTCAAAGCCATATCACATATGTGAGATAACAGAAAATATATATTGGTCTCTGTCCCCGGTTCCTGGCACAGAGCTCCAAAAACTCCTGTAGTTTTCTAAATGATAGAGCACTACGAGCATACTTTTGTTCTAGTATTTGGTCTTTGACCCCTGTTCCTGACACAGGACTCTGGAAATTCTTATCATTTCCTGGGTACAAGGAGTGTGTCTTTTATTCTAATGAGGAGACTCTGGGTGAGTTTCTGAATAGCACCTGGATGAGAACTGGTCAATGGAAAGAGCAAGCCATTATTAGAAGTTTGGAATTTTCAGCCCTGCTACCAATTCTCTTGAGAAGGGAGAAGGGCTGAGAATGGTGTTAAGATTAATCACGCCTATATGATGAAGACTCCGTAAACATCCTAATAGTATGGCATTTGGAGAGCGTCCAGGTTTGTGAGCACATCCATATACCAAGAGGGCAATATACCAACTCCAATGGAGAGAAAATTTCCCTTGCTTGGGACCCTCCCAGACCTTGCTCTGTGTATCTCTTCATCTGGCTGTTCATCTTTATCCTTTATCATGTTCTTTAATAAGTTGATGAATTAAGTATTGTCCTGAGTACTGTGAGCCATTCTAGCAAATAAATCAAACTGAAGAAGGAGGTCATGGAAACCTCCGATTTGTAGCCAAGTCAGACAGAAGTTGTGAGTAACCTGGGGGCCTACTACTTGCAATTGGTATCTAAGTGGGGGGGGGGCAATCTCGTGGGACTGAGCCCTTAACCTGTGGGATCTGATGCTCTCTCCAGTAGATAGTGTCTGAATTTAAACTGTAGAAACCCAGCTGGTATCATAGAATTGGTTGGTGTGGGGAAAACCCATACATTTGCTGACCAGAGGTGTTAGAAGGGTTGTGACTATGGTAATAATAGAATAAAGGAGAAACACGGGAGGGGGAAAACTAGGTTTTTTTTTAAAAAAAAAAAAACATATTTGAAGATTGTTCTCATTCTGTGTGGTTATTGAATGATATTAAAAGAACTTAATTTAAAAAACAAGGAATGTGAAAGGCAACTGAAAAAAAAAAAGAAAAACAGGATCTCTATTTGAAGAATCCAGTAAACACCTATGAAATGAACCCTTCTTCTATCACTACTGCTCAAAATTTATTTTCAGTGTATATGCCTTAAAATATTTTTCTTCCAGCACTATTGATTCAGTTGAGAAAATTACTTTTCTCTTTACTATAGAAAATTAATGACATAATTTTATAGATAATGGTATATCTGCTAAACATTATAGTTTTCATTTTGGTTCAAATATTATTATTTTAATATCAAGAGCTAAATAGAACTTATCTTTCAAAGGAAATAACCACAAAACATATTGTATATTTTACTGCAAAGCTAACCAAACTGCATAGCTAGTTTTATGCAAGGTTATCATGAAGTTAGGCACTGAAGACTCTGAGAGGCTTATAATATTGTGGGAAGACATGCTGGTAAGTAAATTATATAATTACAACACAATGTAGTGGGCTAAATAATAAGAGAATGAACAAGTATTCTGTACATCAGAGCAGTGGAAGAAGCTGATTATTGCCTAAGGGACTCAGGAAGGGCTTTATGGACGACTTATATTAGCAATGGACTTCTAAGGATAATAAATACATAAGATTTTTCAGATGAAAAAGGAAGAGATTGTTCCACATAGTGAGTGTAGCAGTATGACCAAAGCATATGACCAAAGGAATTACCTTTAGAATTTTAGTTTGAAAGGAGGGCACTAAATAATAAAGCTGGTATGTGTGTTGCAGTCTTATGAGGAATCTTAAATAATTATGTCATAAATTTCAATGTATGTATCTTTAAATTATAGTCCAGAATTTCCCAAATGTGTGACAGGTGGGCATACTCACCACTATACTAATGAGGAAGGAGCTAGAATTTCCCAAATGTGTGATCTTAAGAGTTTCCTGATACAAACTTCTTAAAAATGTAGATTCCTAGACCTTTCTTTTGAATACTATTATTTAGTTAGTAAGTTTAGAAAAAATATGATTTGAAATTATGAGATTTGGAAGGAGAGGAGTGTTAAAGTTTCATTTACTTCATAAAATAATAAGTCATCAAAATGTGTAGAAAATTGAATTTCTGGGACAATTGAGATGAAAAGTGTAGAATCCAGGTGAAAAAAATGGCAAGAGTTTGAACTGAAGCAGGGCTGGAAAACTAGAATTGAATAAAGAAAATTCATCAGCTTTCAGATGTTGAAGCTGTTGGCATGCAGTGTTCTTGGTGAGGGAGAATATATCAAGAAGTTTAACTCTGAAATTCAAACTGGTTAGGCTGTAGAGATAGTGAGTCCTGAGACCCAAACAGGAAATTCCAGAGAACAACAGGTTGAGGAAAACAGGGTAAGGGTGGTGAGATGGAGAACGTGAAGCTAGGAATGATTATGCTAATTCAAACCCAAGAGTGTTTCTGGATTTAATAGAAGGGTTCACTTCCGGGGGAAAAAAAAAAACAAAAACAAGAAGGAAATATTCTTAAGTGGGCATTGTACTGAATGGTACAAAAATATAAGGGAGTAATGCTTTTAAAGGCATGTCTGATTCAAAGTAAAAATCTTTCAACCATTTACTGCATGACATTTTCCCATGGAGATAATTTTTAAAAGCTCTGGCTCACTTAGAAAAGAAATACTGAGCCCTTTTTGTTATTACTTTAACTTGTCCAATCTCTAAACCACAGATACCTCAGAGGTTCATTAGAAATTCCCAAACCCAGAGAGAGGAAAGTCCCAACAAAAACAAACAAACCAAACCAGATCCTTTAGGAGTTGAATTTTGAAGTTTTGACTTCCTGATTCTAAAGATGGGTCATATTTTAGCTTCAGAATAATAGTAAATGTAGCTTAAAAACACCATAGTTAAAATAATGAATCTCTTCCGTGTCTGTCAGTAGATTTGGCTTGTAGGTGTATCAAGTGTAACTCAAATACAAATTGTAAACCATACAAGCCCCATTTCTAACTCAATCTTTTTACATGGAAATCTCTTTAGCCCAACATTTTTTGCTTCTTCATTGGAATTTGTTTTTTTTTATTATTATTATTATTATTTCATTAGATGCAGGCAATGGCTCAGGTTACACTGACAATGAGAGAAAATCTTGCCTTTCCTCTATAAATAAATAACTGGGGTTCAGTTATTAACTATTAAGGGTTATACTTGTCTCTCTGTCCTCTGGACTAGCCATTGCATGTTTGTGATTGAAGAGGCTGCCAGTTGCAGTGTCTGGAACTAGAGAAGTAAACACCCAGTGACCATTCAATCCTTGGTTTCCAGAAAGTGATGTCTCCCTAGAACAGAAATTGAAAAGTATTTTGATACCAGCTTTTATGAAACACATACTAGCAGATAATATAAGGTGAAAATATCGGTATAGTTCTATGTCATCACAAAGAAAAATTTTAAAGAAGAATTAATTGAAAGAGCCATGAGCAAGTCCACTGTGGCACCACAAGATTTTTGTCAGTACCTGGAGTGTTCAGAACTTCACAGTGCTGTAGGGTAAGTATAGGAATGCTTCATGGAGGACAAATAACAGTGTGATTCATGAGCCTCTCTTTCCCTCCCAACGTTTTTTTTTTCTTGTATATGTATTCTTTTAAGAAATATTTCAGTTAAAATATAATACATTTCACTTTACTAAGTATATCCCATCTCCTTTCTTTATTTTCTTTTTTTTTAATTTTTTATTGTTATGTTAATCACCATATATTACATCATTTGTTTTGGTGTAGTGTTCCATGATTCATTGTTTGTTCATAACACCCAGTGCTCCATGCAGAATGTGCCCTCTTTAATACCCATCACCAGGCTAACCCATTCCTTTCTTTATTTTCTGAAGGACGTGTATATATCCAGCTGCACCCAGAATAGCAAAAGCTAAGGATCAAATAGTTGCTCCCTCTCAAACACCAATACCCCAAAATGTACTTGACACACCAAGGCATTATTTTAAAGACGGCCATTAACTGCCTTAAAATTATCTCCTTCCTACTGTTTTAATTTTTCTTGTTACCATGTTCTTCATATATATATATATTTTTTTTTTCCCTGCAAAACTCTGCATTTACTAACCTATATAAAGGAAGGCCTAGACAGTTTCACAGTAGCCTACTTTGTCATAAATTTCTTCATTTTGATAAGGGAGTCATTTCAGTAATATATCATTTCAGGTAAATAAAAGAGGCAGCAGATTAAAACTCCCAATCTGGAACTATTGGGGTGTTCACCAGTAATTGCCTGTTTCACCTTATATACCTGCAGTTTGCTGGGAAAGACTTGTGTCTCTCCTCCTATGTACCTCTTACTCCAGGGCTGAGCATTTCTCTGGTCTTGGGATTTTTTTCATTCCATGGAACTATGACCCACCGTTCTTTCAAATCACAAAATTAAAAAACAAAGAAATGAAGACAAAGTAAATCAAATTTATTTTATGATATACATTGCAATACCATGTCCTCTTACACAGAATAATAATAAACTTAAAGGATTTCTGTGGATCTTGGAAATCAGTACTTTGAGCAAACCACTCTTTAATACCTGGAAACTAACTTAAAGAAATGTAATCTATATCACAGTTTGTCATTAATATTACAAATTCTATGAGTGCATGAGGAAGTATGGATAAATTATACTTCAAGGTGTGAGTTAAGAGTGTTCTAGAAAACCTTTTAGAAAGCATCAATACAGTAGAGTGCCCATGGAATTCATCTCTTCCTGCAATATGTTTTATTATGTCCTAAAAATATTTATTAGGAGAGAGAAAAACAATTTCTGTTAATTACTTATTAATATTAAAACATTGATGAGCATTACCTAAATGTAACGGATTCCAGCTGGTGCTCTGGGTTGACACTGCTGACATGCAGCCAACACAAGAGGCGTGTATTAAAAGAGCAGAACAAATGACTTAACACAGGCCTAAAAGCAGCAATCAGAAAAGTTTCATTTAACTTAGAGATGGCACAAGCTTTGAGCAATTGCCTCTACTTAAGTAAGTGTGGAATTATAAAAGACTATTTATTACAGTCAAACAGGGCCCTGCAGCTTGTTCAAAGACCTTTGAGGAATTTCAACAGTTATAAAGTCTTGCCCAGTGCAGAAGCAGTAAAAAATGGGCAGACCCCAAACAGCCTGCAAAGCTTTCATTAAAAAGTTAATACAATCTTCATCACAATCATTCTTTGAAATGAATGTGTTTCTCACTTTTTTTTTAAGAGATGCCATACATGATAATTTTCAAAACTTCTTTGAAAATGGATTTTAAGTGTTAGGGAAAATAAACCAGTTTCATGGTGATATGGAACGAATGTAGGGTCTCCATGGGTTTATTAGGAAAGTGTTCCAACATCGAGCATCTTTGAAATGCTCTGTAAGTGTATATTAAAAGTTACTCTATTAATGGATTTAATTCAGTAGGAAAATTACTGGAATTTTTCTGTTTTTGTTTTTTTTTTAAAGGAAAACTTGTTTCCCAGGGTGTTAGGGCTACAATTTTTCTATTAGCAATTGGATAATGAATTGTTATTTTTTTTTAAGTAGTAGGGTTAGGTTAAAAGAAAATAATTCTCAAAAAATTAACATACTTTTATTTATTTATAACTGAGTGATATATTTAGAAACATTGAATACATTTATAAAATTTTAACTAAATATAACCAAAATAAATTATCCTTTGCTTGGAATCAATTTCAGAGCATCAAACCACTATACGTTGGGAGGTGGGGGGTTAGGGTATGGTGAGGCCAATCCAGGAAATAAAATAATAATAATGAATAGATGAAAACTAAATATGAAAGTTAAATGATGTTAAGTTACATGAAATGATAGTAATTGCTAATGGGAGCAAAATATGAATAAGAAAATGTATGTACTTTTCCATCAAAAAAACAACACCTACATTTTTCCTTGGCAAAAGATTAAATAATCATTCCTAGACCATTAAATTAATGATGCTTTAGTTACAAAAGAGTTCACAAGATCTTACAAATAATAGAAATCCATTATTGCAATGGATTCTTCATTTAGACTTACCCTTTCTAATAAAGTGTCATGAGTCAAGCTTAATGAAAACTCTATTTTTAAGTGAGGAATAAAAATGAAAGGCATTTATAGACAGGAACAATTTGAGAGGTTAGATGCAAAAGTCAGCATGTGACTATCGCAGAAACATCAAATCCACAAATACAAAACTTCTAACATTAGCTATAGACAGGGTTCTAATAGTTCTTGACTTGAGAAAAATCTATAAGACAATCTTTAGCAATGAAAACAATTCAACATTTAATGTACTTGAGAATTCTTCATTTTTGGTTGTTTCATGTTTGCAATTTATTTTGCTGCATTCCATTAGGGCAGGATGCTGCTGAACCCCATAGTGAGGTATTTCAGTTGGCCAGTGTACCAGGATTGAATTTTAAAACCAGAAGTGCACTGAGAGATAGTATGCATTTTTCTTTTTAATGGAAGAATTTGAAGTAGGAGGTCACTTAAAATATATTTAAGCTTCAATTAGAAATGAGGGTGACCCTATATCTGATCCAAAGAGATGATTTTTATTCATATTCTGTACTTTCGATAATGCATAGAACATAACAAATATAGAGTCAACACCTAAAAAGATACCTCAGAATATATCCAAAGATTTGTGACATAAAGAGCAGTCAGTTCCTTGGTACTTATTAAATATTTTCTTTTTAAGAAATAAAAATGTAAAAGCAGATGACTGTTGTTTCCTGATATATATTTTTATTCATGAGGGATTTTTGTCAAAAGTCAAGACCTCCTATAATATGTTCTAAACCCTGTCCATTTTACAATACACTAAGTATTATTATTATCTATAGATACCATGGGACTCCTTGTGCATAGTGGATTCCAGTCCTCTTAAAGAGTTGCATATGAAAATGTTATCAATGAGCTGCAGAATCTGGTATTAATAACTTTGCAACATTATAACAAATAGGTAGCCCTGATGTTTTGTTCTTTTTTTAATATATCAAATATATTTCATTGCTTACATTATAGTAGCAGATTGAAAACATCTGCTTACTTGCCACTAGTCCACAAGCAGTTGAAAATCTCAGCTCATTTTCCATAGGCCTGTATGTACCAGGGCTGTAATCCAGCTGCTGAGGCTTGATACAGGGCCAGATTAATACTCCAGAGCCTTTGAAACGGAGATTGTGCTTTCTTGCCAAAGATTAGAGCAATGATAGCCTGCATTTGCTTGTTCCTTTCTCTCTCTGCTCTTCACCACCCTTCCTAATTGGATTGATTCCTGTCCTGCCACTATCCCCTCCCATTGTTCTTTCTCTACAGCTCCATCACCTGTCATGACGATTAAGAAGGATCGAACATCCAGAAACAGCATCTCTTTATCTTGGCAGGAACCTGAACACCCTAATGGGATCATATTGGACTACGAAGTCAAATACTATGAAAAGGTGGGGAGATGATGTTAAAAGGTTGGGCTGTGTAGGGAAAGAGGTGACCTTCTTATGAGCTATGCACTTGCCAAGAAACCAATGGCGTTGCTAAGAAGTGGTAGACCTCTGTTTGGAACGCTGGTCACATGATACCTTTGATTTATCAGTGAAGGGGGTTTTGAAATCATTGTGTCAGATATCCCCCATTCTTTAACAATAAGTCACAGCAAAGATGTCAGTACCAAACTTAAGCCATCTAGTTATGGCATTAGAAATGACATTTATGTCCTCCACTGAGACCCCTTTTCTACCAATAATTTCACAGTGATTCTTTAGCCTATTGATGAGCTACTCCTAGTTCATTGCCTTAAGCCTCATTTCCTGACCTTTACCTTCACATGAATTTCATTCAATACAGATGGGAACATTGAACTAATAACAAAACCATTGTATTTTTGAACTGACAATGAAAAGCTTTCTTGATACTGTACAAGGTAATTTAGAAGGTGGGAATGGATGGATAAGTTTGCTCCACATCATAAAATTGTGGTTCAGTAATACAATTATAAAAATAGATACATGATTATTTATAAGTAGAACTTAGGCTATAGTATTTCATCACCTCTAAATGGCACTTATTTCTCCCTGGTTATAAATTATGGTGAGGTTTGAAAGCAAGATGTATTCAAATCTTATCAGAGCTGGGTGGTTTTATAGCTACTAATGTGAGCAAAACATATTTGTGTGCGGGTTACAAAGTATTTTCAAGTGAATTAAAAGCAAATTGTGCATTTATATAGCACTTTATAGAACACTTCTGAGTACATTATTTAATTTTGAGTTGTGTGATGATCCTATGAAATTGGTTAATTAGATTCATTCACAAATAAGAAAACAGAGTCAGTGGCATTATTTGAATTTCTCACAGCCTCGCTGCTAATAAACAGGTCTCAGTTTTGAATCCTGGAAGCCATGGCTCCTCCTTTAGCATGTTTTCCTGTATTACATGCCTTGCTCTACATGAGAATGGATTATTAGGAACATGAGAATGATCAGTTGTGCAAACAAAGCATAATGTATAAACATTCATTTGCATTGTGTAGCTATTCTCTTAATTAAGGTTAATGTATTTCACAAGTCTGTTGCCATTTTTTTTTCATAGTGCCCCATGCAGCGAAAAGGAATGTCTCTTTCATTAAAAGAAAAGAGAGGCCTAATCAACTTCATTATGCTAAAGTCATAGTATAAATAACTTACATCCTAGCTTTTAGTGCTCCACTGTAGCACTGGAAATACTCATCTGATCATGATCTCCTATTTTTAAAAGTTTGACAAGAAAGATGGGGCAAATATAAGAATCCATGTTTTATAGACAACGCAACAAAATAAAAAGAAAAGTAATGACACGTCTCAGTTCAGACTGGATAACAAAGCCAGGAAGCACCCAACCTTTAGATCGACAGGGCCAAATCAAAAATGCAGTTAATTTATATTCAAATCTTTTAAACATAAAAATAATTCTGAACTTCTTTCAAATTCTACCAACAAAGCACAATGCACATCCTTGGATTAAAACAATATTAACCAGTGCAGGAAAAAATGGCTGAATCTATTCATTATTCCCTAAGCATTTTAAAATTTGATACAAACATTCATGCAATACTATCTTTAATATGTTTATATAAGTATTTATATCATATGTACATAAATTTAAAAATTATTCCCAAATGTGTATAATGCTTGGAAATATTTTGAATGTTTCACTAGAATTTAAGCTCTATAAGGTCTAGCTTTCTTGACTAGTTCACTAATGATGATGAGCAGAGTTGAGTTTTGGGCATAGGTTCAACAAGTTTTTTAACAAATGAAATAATTATTTCTGTAAAATAAATATATTTGATCCTCTTCTTTTTTTAATATACCAACTTAAATGCTATCTAGTACATGACTAGCATCTTTAACTACAAAGTATCTGTAATGTATACTTCTTCTGTAATATGCTATGTCATTTTGGTTAAGAATATCCACTCTGGGCCCCACCCCAAGTGCAGGGACATTCCACCATTGTTCAAAATCAGGTTACCCATAAAATACTCAGTGTATATTAATCTGCCTTAGGGGAAAAACACAATTCTGTGTAAATCCATATTTTCTACACAAGGCTTGACACAAAAAGACTTTCCTGTTAATGTGCACCGTGAATATCCTGATATACAGTCTGAGTCCCCTGGAGAAGATCCTTTGGGGAAATGTCTCTAGACTTTGATCTGAAGATATTTGTCTCTACTAAACCACAGTGACTTAGATTGAATACAGTGCATGTATAACTGATGCTGAGAAAGTTATGAATGTAGAGCTATATGTAAAACCTGGACCTTTTTGAAGTTTAATATTTTATAATTGATAAAAATATTTTTCTAAGAATCAGTAGGGCTTTCCTATTAAGTTTAATTCAAAGGGGTATTTTCCTTTTTGTAAGTTTATTTTTGAAATTAGAACAAAGCTTTCATTTAGACTTAGCTTTGAAGAAAACATATTTTCACTGGCATATTCACTAACTGGTAAGAATGAAAACTTTCCCTGATTTATGTGCAGGACACAAATCATTTTACACGTTAGGAGATTCTGTAAATAATTTTAGCTTAAAAGATGCCTCTATTGTCTTCAGAGAGTGAAATGATTGTCATCTCTTTTATATGTCCTATGCTCTGTGTTAAAATCTGAAAGAACTGATTTTGAGTAATTTACCTTTTTATCATTTGATAGCGTTATGAAGATTTGATTTTAACATGATTTTTCTTACCTCAAAGCAGGAGCAAGAGACAAGTTACACCATTCTGAGGGCAAGAGGCACGAATGTTACCATCAGTAGCCTCAAGCCTGACACCACTTATGTGTTCCAAATCCGAGCCCGAACCGCAGCTGGATACGGGACCAACAGTCGCAAGTTTGAGTTTGAAACTAGCCCGGACTGTATGTATTATTTCAGTGTAAGGTATAGGGGGAGGGTTGTTGCAAAGGTGTCTGATAATTCATTCTCATTCTCTCTAAATTTTAATCAAGTTAAAATTTAGATAATATTTAAATATTGAGATACATTGAAAGTAAATTGCTTGAAATATTTAACAATTTGTATGGTATTGAGTCTGCAGACTTGTGTTTGTGTGGGTGTGCATCTGTGTTTTGTTTTGTTTTGTTTTCTCTCTTACACATCAAACATATTCTAATGCCTGGAATGTTACTGGTCCTCTACTGGCCATAAATTGCTTTGAGGAATATTATGTAATATGATAACATACCCCCAGTACCTGTTAATCCCAGATATTCTTAGTTCATTGCATGATTCAGTGAACTACAAAAAAGAAACTTGCTGATCCGTGAGGATTTTAATATCGTTTTAATCCTTAACACATTCAATCTTGTGTCACTTGAAGAATAAGGATTTTCTAAAACCTGATTTATCACCTCATTCACATTCACAAGCAGTTTGGATAGTCTTGTGCGTCTGACACCAAATTTGGCATAAATACATCTAAAATTGGCAAACATTTTCCCAATGGCATTTCTCTTTTCTTCAAATGCATTTGCTTCATATTAGAAAAACCCTCTGCTGAAAGATAATTTTCAAAAAGGTGATATCATGGCTGTGGTACTAATAAAGAGTGAATACACATTCAAGTTCAAGTTAAGGATTTTATTTAGTTTATTAATTAATTAGGAGAGTATTATCTATTTATCTATATTTTATTTATGTTCATTATATCCTACAAAAGATTAAACTGGTTTATTTATTTATTTTTAGATTAAACATGTTTAAAGGAAAATTCGAATAACAGATACATATATACATATAAATACATATTTGTGCGTGTATGTATATGGGCAATCAGGAATAGTTAAAAAAATTATTAATTTGTCCCAAACCGATTAATATCCTATAGGACAATAAATATAATGATTAAAGTCATTTTTTCTACTACACAAAAACCATTTATGTCTCTAGTGAATGTTTTATTTTAATTGTAATGGGAAAAATTGTATACATCACTCAGTTCCCTGCAACTTAAATTCAGTTGTAAAAGAGCCTAGAAAGACAAAGATCAACACCCTTTAGAAACAGATTATCCAGGGAGGGTCTGACAATGGTCAACTCTGTCCTGAAAGGAAACCCAGTAATCTTTGACTGTCCCAATTTGCCATTTCTCCTGGCACGTGTATTTCCTATCTAAATATTTTGTTCATGACATTAAATATCATTGGCTTTGATACAGTAATATTTTTATTATGCCCACAATCCATACCTAATAGAAATATTAAGGATTAATACAAATAATAAAAACTGTTCAAGTTAATATTATAGGTACTCCATCAAGTAGTTATTTTATGGCACACTTTTTGTCAGGTGATTAGAAATGCTGTTTACAATAACAAGCAGCACCTTCTGCAAGGTATTGAAAATCTAGTGTTCTTAGAAATTATCAGTTCACAGCTGAAACATGACAATTCTTCTAACTCAAAGGGGAGCTGCCATCCTCAAAAGTGTAAATCTATACTTCAAGACCTCTCCTAATCCTCCCATGATGGATGTACATGTTTACCCCACCGCGGGGTCATGGAAGTGCCTGCTCGGATCCCCCTGCTACCTCCTGTGGGCAGACTGCAGTGGGCAGACAGCCTTGGCTGCTGCCCCTTCAGGACCCACCGCAGCCTTCATGCACGGGCCACGCTCCCCTTGATGACTAACCACTGCTAGGGGACTGGTGTCAGGCCTTTTCTGCCTAATGCAGGATTCCTCTATGGACAATCTTCACTCAGGGACTAGACGCCAAGGAGAAGTCGTTCTCTGAGAACATTAGAATCGAAATGTTAAAAATACCATGAAAGTACATCTGAACAAGTTTTTAAAAACAAATTTAAAATTTTAGATGACACAATAACAAAGTTTAATTGCAATTTAACATTAGTAGTTCTAAATCGTTTTGTAACATTTAAGTAGTGCAAAACAAGTTTCTTTTTCTTTTCTTTTTTTTTTTCTTTTTACGATTTTATTTTCACATAATCTCTACACCCAGCAAGAGGCTGGAACTCACAACCCTGAAATCAAGAGTTGCATGCTCCACCGACTGAGTGTGTCAGGCTCCCTGCAGAAAAGTTTCTTGTTCTGAAATGATTACAAATTGAATTTTTCAAACTTTTAAATAATATTTAAGTTAACAACAACAAAATCTACATTTGCTTTACCAAGGAAGATTACAGATCCCAGGAAGAGAAAAAAACAAATGCTCATTATATCCAGTGGTAGAAATTAAGCAAATTGAGGGACAGGAGGGTCAGATCACCATTAGATAAACATTCATTATGTTCCACACATGCATGTTCTTAATCAGCACTTAACTCTATTTGATATGTAAAAATGCAAAGGAAACAACAAATTCCTTTATACCAATGTGATTCTAGATTTACTACAGATACTGTTGTGGCGGCAATCTGCACGAACCTCTAAAGAGGCTTCAGTGTCTGAGGTTTAAGACCCCTACACGTTCTTGGTGTTTTGCCAAATAAGTTTTATATTTGCAATACTTCCAGTGATTGATAGAGCAGATGAAAAGAGGAGAAGGAAAAGATGAGCTTTTTAACATCTTCTTCCTCATTTATAAAAATCTTTGAGTTGTGCCGTTTGATTTTTTATTATTTGTATATTTTTAATGATTTTATTTATTTACTTGAGAGAGAGCAAGTGAGAGAGAGCACGAGCGGGGACAGGAGCAGAGGGAGAGGGAGAAGCAGACTCTCCGCTGAGCAGGGAGCTGGTCGCAGGACCCCAGGATCATGTCCTGAGCTGAAGGCAGATACTTCACTGACTGAATCACCTAGGCTCCCCTCAGTGTGATTTTTTTTTTTTAAGATTTTATTTATTTATTTATTTGAGAGAGCGAGAATGAGAGAGAGAGAGAGAGAGAGAGAGAGCGCGCGCACATGAGAGGGGGGAGGGTCAGAGGGAGAAACAGACCCCCCGCTGAGCAGCAGGGAGCCCGATGCGGGACTCGATCCCCGGACTCCAGGATCACGACCTGAGCCGAAGGCAGTCGCTCAACCAACTGAGCCACCCACGCGCCCAACTGAGCCACCCAGGCGCCCAGTGTGATTTTTAAAAAAATCAATTTACTCTTGCTCCTTCACCATAAAATTCTTCCAGGCTTTAAATACGGATGAGGAAAAAGGTACCTTTTGTCTTAAGGTGGGGAAAACAACAAAAATCAACTTTCTATTATTTTTAAAGATTTATTTATTTGAGAGAGAGAGAAAGTTGGGGGAAAGACAGAGAGAGAAAATCTTCAAGCAGACTCCCCACTGAGTGTGGAGTCTGATGCAGGGCTTTATCTCATGACCCTGAGGTCCTGACCTGAGCTGAAACCAAGAGTTGGATGCTTAACTGACTGAGCCACCCAGGCACCCCTAACTTTCTATTTTTTTAATCGAAATGTTATCTTCAAAAAATTCTAAGAACTTAAGAGTCTTATTTGTTATATATTGATATTTAATATATATATACATATATAAAAGACCCATGTTTGGATTTCTTTAACAGTTTGCTGTTTATTATACTTTTTATTTTTTAAAAAATTTTCCTAGTTTTTATTTTTAAAAATTATATGAAAAGTTCTCATTCATAACACATATAGATAGTTCTCAGTAGAACAAAGTGTATTTTTACCTGGAATTTAGATAATATTTTTGAACTAGGTTAAAATGTCTTACTTTTTACAGTGATTATCATCTTCCTTTTACCAGTGAGGAAACTGAGAAATAGGGAGGTTTAAGTTAGCTTTCCAAAATCACAGCATTGGTAAATGATGGGTCTGATTCTAGAACACATGTATTTATGTAATAATATATTAAGCATTCTCCTAAATATTTTATCTGGTCCTGTTCCATAAGCTATTCAGATACTATTATTTCCTTTTTATGTGGCCTAGGACACAGAGTTTATATGGTTTTTCTCAGGTTGCATAGCCAATAAGTGGAGTCAATGAGCCTAGAATCTCCAAGTTTTGGAGTACTGATCCAGTGCTGCAATTGCACATTTTATATATGTGTGTATGTATATATATATATATATATAAAATAGTTGTAGAGTTTATAGGAGTAAAAGGGCTTCCCTAGAGTTAAGGCAACATCTCCAAAGTACAGAGTATGAAACTGTGGCATGCTTGGAAACACAGTCAACTGTCTAGAAACCCTCAGCAGGCAGAAACTGAACCACAGCACTTTTTGCCAGTTTTTCACTGGGAAAATGAAATAATAAAAATATGTAACATTTATTAAGCACTTACTATGTGCTTGGCACTGTTTTAAGTGGTTTTTTTTTTAAGATTTTATTTATTTGAGAGAGAGAGAGAGAGCGCGCGCGCACATGGGGGGGGAGGGTCAGAGGGAGAAGCAGACTCCCTGCTGAGCAGGGAGCCCGATGTGGGACTCGATCCCGGGACTCCAGTATCATGACCTGAGCCAAAGGCAGTCGCTTAACCAACTGAGCCACCCAGGCACCCTGTTTTAAGTGTTTTAACTGCATTAGCCCATTTAATCCTCACAACAATGAGATATTATGTCACACAGCAAGTAAGTGCAAATCCAGGCATTCTGGTTCACGAGAATGAGCTCCTAACCAGTCTACTTTAGGGAGAGAAAGCCGGCAGTATGTATAGGATATACTAAAATGGGCAGTGACTAGAAACAGGGGAAGCAGTTTGTTTGTGGGAAAAAATATTCAAAATGAGTTTCTAAGACATAATAGACGTTTAGCAGCATGCCACATAAAGTCTTTGGACAACTCTCTTATGCATTTAGTCAATATTACTCATTAAAATGTTTGCTAATTTCACCAGCAAAAATGATCAGTTTGATTATGTGCTTTAGTCTCCAGGATTCACAGTTATTTAGAGCTAGAGGAAATGGCAGAGATGTCCTAGTTTAATCCTGCCTGTGTCAGAAAGAGAAATCAAGAAGTCCTCTTTCTTCTGTCATGTTTCCCCTCCCAGTTTCACTGACCTTTATTTTATCAACTGGCTAAAATTTACAGAGAATGTAGAACTTGCTGTTCTTTGTAAGTTATTACAGGGTACAAAATGGAAAGCATGAGATAGAGTTATTACTATAGGTTTATGGAGCATTATTGAATCACTAGGTTAAGTTATTTTGCAGACTAATCACAGATCTATATCGGGATATATCTGTCCAGGTCTTACGGGAGGCAGATATGAAGATGGAATTACAAGAGCTTTATAGGGGGAAATGCAGGTAGGGGAAACAGGCGGGAAGAGAAGTGGTGGGGCAGCACCTCAGGCTGGGATGTAGGTCAGCTGTCTGTGAAGAGCGGGAGGGAAAGAGAAGCATCGAGAAGGAGGAAACTCAGACAACAGTGCAGCTTGGAGGATCTCCCAAGCCCACGCGGAGCCCCAGAATGAAGACTGCCGTTGAGGAATCCTGCATTGAGCAGAGAGGGCCTGACTCCAGTCCCCTTGCGGTGGTTAGTCATCGAGGGGAGCGTGGCCCATGCATAAAGGCTGCGGTGGGTCCTGAAGGGGGAGGCTGTCTGCCCGCTGCAGTCCTGGCAGCAGGGAGATCCGAGCAGGCACTCCCATGATGCCACAGCGGGGTAAACAACAGTTTGCTGGTAGTAAAGAATAAAGTGCTTGCAACAGTTTGTACTGTAAGTATGCCGTCTGGCCATTTTTTGAGCTCTTTTTTTCAGATGCTGAGAAAACTTCTCAAATCCTATTTGTCATGTCTCTTCATTTGTATCATTTAGCTATTCCTAAAGCAGCATTATTTTCAAGAAAACCTTCCAAAGTTAGATGTTGATCAAGCTGAACATTTGATATTGGCTTCTGGAGAGGAGATGGTATTCAAATAATCAAACTCTCTCTTCTAAGCTCTTTCGATAGATCACTCATTCATTTGTGCACAGCCATTTACTACAAGAGAGATATATGTTAAAATATGAGCATGTGAAAGGGGTTGTTCCAGGAGCTGCGCATATTTTAGAAAGTCTAGAGATCAGGATGCTTATGGAGTTTGTTGGCAGAGGAGGCTGGGGCTATAAGCAAGGAACAGGATCTTAAATGGCTTTACCTGCTCTGCTATGGAATTTGCATTTTATCTTAAAAGTGATGGAGAGCCCTACAGAACTTTAGGCATGAGAATGACAAGGTAAGATTCATGGTTTAGAAGGAATACTATGGTGGCCATGCAAATAGAGACCAATTAGGAATTTCTAACTGTAATCCAGAAGAGAAATGAAGACATAAACTAAAACACTTAAAGAGTTTGGTGATTAATTGGATATTGAATGATCAGAGGAGGGAAAAGACAAGATGACTTCATATTTATAGTCTATACCCTTGCTCCTCAAAATGTGGACTGGAATCAGAAGAAGCAGCATCACTCAGATCTCACAAGAAAAGCAGGTGTCAGTCCCCATTCTAGACCAACTGGATCAGAAACCACTTTTCCAAAAGATTCCTAAGTGTTTTGAATGAACACTGAAGTTAGAGAAACATTGGTCTAGCTCAAGGGTCGGTAAACTTATTCTGTGAAGGGCTAGATAATAAACATTTTAGGCTTTGTGTGTATAGTCTGTGTTATTCCTACTCAATTGGCTATTGTAACATAAAAGCAACCAAAGACAATATACAAATGAATGTGTCTGTGTTCCAATGCAATTTTACTGATGGATACCAAACTTGAATTTTATATAATTTTTACATGTCAAAAAATCTTCTTTTGACTTTTTACAACCATTTAAAAAAAATGTAAAACCACTGTAAGCTCCTGGGCTTTACAAAAACTGGTGGCAGGCCAGGTTTGACCCCTGGGCCATTTTTGCCAACCCCTTGTCTAGGTGATTGAGTGAGTGAGTGATGGGCCATTCACGAAGTTAGGAAATACAGGGAGAAGAACAATTTGTTGGTGGTATGTGTTGTAAAACATTTAAATAACTCTAGATACTGGAGGCTAAACAAGCTTGATTAGAAAGCTTTTATCATTTCATTCCTGGAAATCTTACCTGTTCTCTATGTGCCTCTAGTAACTTCTGGTTTATCCAGTGAGTTTCTTTGCAGTGAGGATAGAGAAAACCAGTCCAGGATATTGCACATGGTAGGCACTCAAGGTGTGTTTAATTGATGCCATTGAAACAGAGTATTTTATCTTATAAATTAGAAATTTCAAGCACCATGGTAGGAAATGTCTTTTTCTTTTCTTTTTCTTTCTTTTTCTTTCTTTCTTTCTTTTTTTTTTTTTTTTTTTTTTTTTTTACATGAAGTGAAGAGTTCTGTCTACACTGTCTTAGGAGTAAGCCATAGTTCAGGTACAAGCAGAGTAAATATGGCTTTTCTATGCAGATGTTAGTTATGGTGTGTTAATGCCCGGCCTTTTCTTATTTTTCTCCTCCAACTCACAGCTTTTTCCATCTCCGGGGAAAACAGCCAAGTGGTGATGATTGCCATTTCGGCGGCTGTGGCCATTATCCTGCTCACGGTCGTCACCTACGTCTTGATCGGGAGGTGAGTTCACGGGCTCTTTTACCACTTACTTTCATTATTGCTTTGCCTGCTCCCTCAGTGGCTGCCAAAATCCGCAGAGTGTGGTCCATGAAGTATTTTAACAAATAAGCATGTCTCCACTTAGATCTAGATCTTTCTTTCTTCCCCTCCCTTTCTTTTGTTTCTCCAACTTTAGTTTTGATTTTCTTTCTTCCATTAAATTCCTGCCCCACTCTTCAACACATTCCACTTCTCCTCTCCCTTTTGACCTCACTTGTAGGTTTAACTTTCTTTTTCCAATTATCCTCTCTTCAAATACACCCCAGATTTCCCTGCCACTTTCTCACCCAGAACACTGGTAATGCGGCACTGCGCTAATCACTAACAATGGAGACTTTACCCTTCATTCATTCTAACAGCAGTTGTTAAAAAAAAAAAAAAAAACTATAAACACTTTCTAAGGCCATTATAAAAACTGAGCTGAAGGGGTCTGCACAGTGGGGAAGCAACTCTACATATCTCCTCATTAGGCAGCTTTCCAGAGTCCCCAGAGAAAGAGGCTTTCTATAAAGGATTTAGAAAATATGAAGTCATTAAACTTTCACTAAAGCATTTAATTGTTTGAGGAAAATGCTTTATTTTTTGTGCTTTGCACATTCTGAGCATAGATAATTGCTTTAAGTATATTTTCTTTCTGTGTTCTCTTCCCTTCACTTACCTCCAGGTTCTGTGGCTATAACAAGTCAAAACACAGTACAGATGAAAAAAGGCTTCATTTCGGGAATGGACATTGTAAGTTCCCAAGCTGTTTTGGCGCTTTGGTTTTTTGTATTTCAGTTTTCCCAGTTATTGATTTATAATTGGATAACTTCCTCACAAAAAGAATGCAAAAGTAGTCCTATGAAAGAATTGAGCAAATTAAATTAATTTTAAATGGAAAAGGAAATTCATGGCTCTGCATTAAGTAATTTTTATATGGCCACATTTCAGCATACTTAAGCCAAAGTGAAGGATAACCTGTGGTTTCTTTCCAGATAATGCACATAATGGGGAGTATGGACCATAGTCAGCTCTGCGTAGCTGAAAGGCAAAGCGTATCTTCAATTTCCTCATTTCTCATCCTTTGCTAAAATCTAAATAGGCACCTTTTCCCTTCCCTAACTTCCAAATAAATATAAACAACCTCTGTTTATGTGAAATGACTTAACTCTGTTTTGTCAACCAACCAGGAGAGAGCCTTTAAAATAAACTGTATATTATTTTGGAGTCACACGATATCCAACTAGTAGGAAAGCCTGCACTTTTCCCTCATATTTTAATACCAATCAGTTTAGTGTCTTTTTAATATTTTCTAAAAGAAATACTTTTTTTAGGAAATGAAGTGTTTATAAGAAGACTCTTTTTTTTTCCTTCTTCTGGCAAAACAAATCATCCCAAGCGTTTTGATTTTCCAAACTATGACTCATTTTAATGTGGCAATTACTAATCAGTGGACTCAAATGGAATAGCATGTTCTTATGGAAATTAGTACAGGCTATCCTCATACTTATGTGCTCTCAGATAGTCTCAATATAACTAATGTGGTCTTGTAAGCATTACTTTCTTTAGCATTCATCATTGCCTTGTAAAATTATTTTCAGTTCAGCATCATACTTTATATCAGTCACTGGCTTTGCATCTAAAAATTGTAGCTCTAGTTCTAACTCAAGTAAAAGCTTGATTACCTGTTGCTAACATGCAGGGGGCATACAGTGGCTTGCAAAAAAAAAAAAAAAAAGAATGTCTTCCAAAATGTAAATTGATGTGACATGAACAGAGTGACAGAGTTTACAGAGAGCATTGTTTTCTCTATCTCATTGCAGTCCTTACAGAATAATTCACAAAAGCCAAAGTAGTACCTTCCTAATAGCAGCACCTCATCATTTCAGATTAGTTAGGTTACCAACTCAAAAGTCTTAAAAGAATGAATGAACAAATTACAGGATACTTGTCTAGCTTTTTTCATGGTCCCCAAAAAAACGGAGTCCCAGTCGTCATGCATCAATTAGAGCAGTTACATTCCTGTGGATTAAGTTGTTCTTAATTTGAAGTAGATAGTCAATGCAAATATTGTCTTTAGAGCAAAACCATACTGTTTTTTTATATCAGAATTGTAAAGCTCATGAATTTGGAACAATGATAAATTTCTGTATCCCCATTGCAAGCAGGTTCCTCTATCCCTCCGATCTGTTTTAGCTGTTGGGTTTTTCTGGTGGGGTTGGTTGAAACGTTAATTTTCTTCAAATGCGCAATATCTTTCTGACAGACAAACAAAAAAGAAATGCATTTTATCCTAGCTATAAGGGCATAAAGTAACTTATATGCATGTCATAAACTTTCTGCGTCTTAATCCGACAGCTGGTTTATTTCAGACCATTTATTTGGGATTACTTTAAAAAGCTCTAGCTATGAACTATTCCCTCCAGCCTTGTTACAAATCCTATAATATTGCTTCAAAAGGAAAGAAATGTGTTTCACCTCCTAAGATCCTGTTCCCTCACCCTCTCCGGCTAGGCCTTTTTATTTTCTGCTGTCCTTAGGGCAACTCATGCTGGTAAAATGGAAATGTAAATTATTGTGTTTGCACAGAACGAGCTGTAAAGTAGTGTAGCTTAACACGTGCGCATGTGTTTATTATCTGGTTTTCTTGACACAGCCCAGTTACTCTGTAGGTTGCCCTTAATTATTGGTGTGAAGGGATTATAGGCCTTGTATCCCGCATCACCTGATTCCCGGAACCTCTGGGGTCAGCGGTTAAAAGTCGGCAGCCGAAGCTCCCGCAGTGAACAGGCTATTTTGCTTGGGGGGGGTGTGTGTGTTATATTTGTATCATTCCCCAAAGTCCATGGGGAGAGAAAAACAATTTATATGATTTTACTTCATTGCAGTGAATTTGATTGATTTTAGTTGGGAATGACTATTGCATTTTCAGATTGTTTGGTACTACATGTACTCCTTAGGGCTGCCAGCTATGGAAGGTAACTCTAAGCATACTTTCAAGGCTGTTTAAAACCCGTGCTTATTTAAAATGTTTGAGGCTATGCTCCTGATGACTCATTTTATAATGATCTTTGTAAATTCTGATGCTAGTAAATTGCTTCCAAACTGATTTCCTGGAGGTGAGCAAAGTAAAACATTTGTAATTGTTTACAAGAAAAAAAAAATTAATTTGGGGGGAAATTTAGTTTTTACCTTATCTTTAAAAGTGTTTCTTTTTCCTTGAAAAGGAATACTAAGTTTCCTTACCTTACTAGTTCCTTACCTTACAATCTACTAGAGATGAATCAAAACAGGATGATCATATAGCCTAGCTTTCCTTTGAGGTGAGCCTTCATTACAAAAAGGTTCTGACACAACTTTATTTCCTGACATATTTTAGTAAGTCTACAGTTACTTTTACTGTTTTCCTTACTCCTAAGCAAGAAAAGTATGAGAGCTTTCCTTAATTTGTTTGCTTGTCTTAAGGGTAAAGTGTTTTGGTACTGATAATATTAGAAATAGGTTTAGTGTACTAATAAACTATAGAAGACCACTGGCCTAAGGACTGGCTCGGCCATCTGTCTTTATAGGAAGCAACAATGTTTACAATAATGGCAGAAGCTTGCAAACTGATCTGGGAGCTCAAAAGGAATGGACATTTCTGAGTAGGGGGAGTGTTAGCCTTTCTTCTCCATTTGTTCCCCACTCTCCCAGTCCTACCCTGCAGTCTCAAAATCATCTGAAGGTGTAGCTGAGGAATATCGAATTTTTACTTCCTAACCACCATTTATTTTTATAATCCATTTTTTGCATATGCTTCTATTTCTTTACTCAAAACCTATATGGATACTTTGCAGGAACATAAATTATGAGGTGGTTAACCATGGCATTCATAAAGATGTCCTATAGGTCAATAAACTAATCATTTCTCAGCCCACGCTATGAAATGCTAGACCTGTTGGCCTGATGTCCATTGCGCTGAAGGCTTTCCAGAATAATTGCTGCCATCAGTCTCTACACCCATTTAATGCAAAGTCTGAAACGGAGTCGAAGAAGTCTTTGGTCATCACAGAATGTTCAGTTGCAATTTGTCATTAAGATTGTTTCATTATAAAATTATACTGGAAAATACAACATCTGATTTTATTTGTTACTTTAGGAATAAAAAAAACTTTGAATAATATAGTGTTATAAATGAAAAAATACATCACTATTAGGCATCCCTGCCCCTTGCTAAAGCAATGTTACCAATATTTTTTTACCAATATTACCAAAATTAAAAGTAAAAATCCATCATATTAGTACATATATAATATACTTTAATGTTAGAGCATGCCCATGTACTTTAGTAGATCCTAGTCTCCCTTTTTTAAAAATTTAGTTTTAGGGGTGCCTGGCTGGCTCAGCTGGTAGAGCATGTGACCCTTGATCTCAGGGTTGTGAGTTCAAGCCCCACATTGGGCATAGAGCTTACTTAAAAAAAAATAATTTTACTTTAAAGAAAGTTAGTTTGTTTATTGAACATTCCAAATTGTTTCTAATACGACTTATTTTTCCAAATGGTAGGAATCTCATTAGTATTAAATGAAATCCAAAATGATTCTCCCTTATCTTTGATCCACGCTAATTTGATTATAGAACATCACAAAAATTTTCACCTTCAGAATAATTAAATAAATACATATATTATGAAAGAGGTTTATATTTAATAAGCTATAAAAATAATTTGTATTTGGAATTTAGCTTCTTAGCACCATTATTAAACTTACAGAGAATTTATATTGCCTTGAACTATGTTGAAAAGCTATACAATAAGATTTCAGTTAATTGATACTATATTAGTACATGCATATAATACTCACTTTGTATATACATATCCTCACAGGTTTAAGTAGATCTATAATTGCAGTGGGGGATTTGATTGTCAATGTTACTAAAAGCAGAATAGTGTCAGACAAAAGACATGATGTTTTATATCCTTTAATTAATGTATCTGTAATTTTAGCTGCCATTCCACCTTATGAAGTTATTTCACAAACTGATTTATTGTCAGATGCGGCATTGTCATAAATATTTGTTTACTGCAGTCTTTGTAGAATCATAAATGTGTAATAGCCTTATTGGTATTCACTCACTAATGCTTCTGGTAGTAATTACTTGGTCTACTCAATTCTGAAACACCATCTCCTTGAGATTCCCCTTTTTGAAAGTCCATTTTCCTTCTAATGTTTTTGCAGAGAAAGTTCATTGTGTTTCCTCATTTGTTTCATTATGGGAAACTTTGTTTCTTAAGTGGTTCAATACTTAGTCCCATTTCTCTGTCTGCCAGTTGCTGTGGTACCTGAGAATAAACTAAAGGTTTGGTGTACTTTTTTGTAATGGGGATTCTTTTTTTTTTTTTTTCACTAACAATGTGATTACAAAATTGTGTCAGTAAAATTTTAATAAATCTAGCTACAATAATGCCTTTCTTCTTTCCCTTAAACAGTAAAACTTCCAGGTCTCAGGACTTACGTTGACCCACACACATACGAAGACCCTACCCAAGCAGTTCATGAGTTTGCCAAGGAATTGGATGCCACCAACATATCCATTGACAAAGTTGTTGGAGCAGGTAACCACCACAGTAATCCTACTCTCAACCCCGTGTTAATTACAAATTTACAACTATGAATAAGAATGCTGCCTGAGTTATATTGCTGTGAAAAGGGACATTTTTTTTCCCCTGATTTCATGATCAAAGGCAGGCAAAAAGTAAATGAAGGAGTATCTAATGGAATGGACAGATTTCAAAGGTGCCAGACTTACAGACTCATAGACCATGGCCAGCTTTTTATTTATTGAATTTCAGAGCCGGCAGCCACAAGAGCTCAGTCCTCCCCTGGCTGTGCTGATCATGTGTCACAAAGCCTATTTGGCTGAATAGGGATAACAGGATAAAAGTGTCTTATTTTAAACAAGCTCACCACGTGAAAATTTTGATTTTGTAAAAAAGGTAATTTTAGAATCCTCTTTGGAATTAAAAAAAAAAAGAGACAACACGAAATAAAATCATAAATGACACATTTTACACAAATTTACTTAAAACTCTTTTTGAGGGAATAGTTTAAGTAATGTAAAGTACTCCATTTTAATATTTGCCTGTAACTTTGTATAGTCTTAATTCATTTGTGTTGAAGCTTGTTTTCATATAGACATCTCTTCGTTCTAATCATGAATCTAGTCAATCATAGATCAATTAACAAATACCTGTGGATTGTTAATAGCTGTTGCATATTTCCAATAAAAATTATAGGTACTTATAAAATAATGATATTTATACATTTACACAGAAATGTATGGACATTTACAGACATGCAGTGTGGGACTGAATAAAAACTACTACTTAAAAGTAAAAAACAATATTGTACAATAGCTTTATTCCATCATCTCATTAGTCAATATTGTTTTAAAACCAAATGCAAAGTTGATGTAGGAAATAGAAAGATTGAGAAATTAACTCATTGAATGCATAACATATCAGATCATGTTTTCTGCAAGTACTATATGTATGACTGATGCTTCTTTACATAAATGTGCATATAATTTTCTCTGTTTCTCTTTCTGTACATCAAAGCAGTATTTAGAATTCTAATGGTATTTACTATTCAAGCAGGACAATCTGAGTAATTCATATTATCTAAATAAAATGATAATTTACTAAATCTTCTCCTCTAACTTTATTAATATTTTATCCTCCTAAAACTGACATGTGCAGGGGCGCCTGGGTGGCTCAGTCGTTAAGCGTCCGCCTTCGGCTCAGACCGTGATCCCAGGGTCCTGGGATCGAGCCCCGCATCGCGGGCTCCCTGCTCAGCGGGAAGCCTGCTTCTCCCTCTCCCACTCCCCCTGCTTGTGTTCCCTCTCTCGCTATGTCTCTCTCTGTCAAATAAATAAATAAAATCTTTAAAAAAAAATACATGTGCAGGTAATAGTAAAATATGGAACTAGTAATTCATAAAAGGAGAAAAGAGTATGTGCTTCTTTTTCCACAATCTAAGACTTAAGAATATACACATTCATCATATATCTATGTTAATCAAGTTAAAACAAATCTATATTGATTACTCTCTTTCATTTGCACAGTTCTGCTTTGTAAACTGCTCTGTGGTGCAGAGAGATTTTGTCGTGCTGGTGTTAATGTCCCACAAGAGTGCACTGTTCTCTAACATGGAAACCTCGGGCGCATAGGTAGCACAAAAACTTTGCACACTAAACTGATGTGAGGAGGAGAAACCCACTTAGGCTTAGCCGGTGTCCAGAAGGCCAGACAGACACATCGGGACCTTGAACTTTGGGACCCTCTGCATTAGTAAAAGCTTAAATATATCGATGTTATTGATAACACCAGGTATCTAGAACACAGTAGTGTGAGACAAAACACACTCATTAAAGATGGTATCTGATAAATGAGACAAAAGGAAAGGCTACTTATACTGAGTCACTTAATAATCCCTGATGCTTATTAAAGATCAGGACAAATCATCTTTTTTTCATTTCTCTCCTCAAACGTACTTGTAAAAAAATAGACATCTGCCCCATTTTCAGGGTTGTGTAGCCAATATCCTCATTTGCCACATTCAGGGCAACAATACTGTGCCTGCATTGCTTGCAAACAAGTAGATCTTCAAGGTCAATTATACTCCTCCTGGAAGATCTCAATATAATGTGCACACCCAGTTCTAGTCTATCTTGATTCGCCTTTCAAGGGTTTGTCATCACCAAGATAGAATAAGAGTTTGAGATTTTAAAAGCTATCAATTTTTCTTAACATTTTGTTTTGCAAAATGTAAAATATCTACAAAAGTAGAGGAAATTGTATAATAGTATAATGGAGAGTGTAGTATACCAGTACCCATTTCTACAACAACTTCAGTAACAATCTATTCCTGGCCAGCCTTCTTTCAATTATACACTTACTCATTTCCTGTATCCTTTTAAAATTTTAAAAGTAATGTTGTCCATAAAAATTTAATAATGTGCTAAATTGATTAGCAACTATCTTCCATTGCTACAAGACTGAATCTTTCAGTCAAAGACAGAACTTTCACAGTCAATTAAATATGCCAAAAGACTATATATGTCAGCCAATTCTCTAATTTTGTCAGAGATTTTATACAAAGAAATAGATATAATGGAAACTCTCATTTGTACTTTGGCTAATCAGAAAATTAAGCCCTTATTGCAAATAACAAAATTAAAATTGAACCATAAATTTACTTTCTCAAAGTAGTAATTTTTTTAATAATGGAATTCATAATGACTAAAATTCCCAGTTTCATTCCTCCATCCAACCATTATTTCAAAGATTAAATACTGAAAATTTCTGAAAGTAGAATATATTCGTTTAATTCTCTATTCTATGCTAGGCATTCACATGATATTTAATTTTATTAGCCTACTGGATAGGCATTATCTCCATTTCACCAGATGAGGAAACAAGAGCTAAAATCTGGATGACCTATAGTTACATAGTTATTAATTGAAAACCAAAATTTGAATCTTTTACTTTTCAATTTCAAAGTCCATACTAGACACTAATAATTACAGTAGTGCCAACATTTTTGTGAGGATTGCGGTAATTCCTGTTAATATGCAGTGCTTAGCTGCCACATTAACATTGTTCTCTATGTATTTTTATTAAGCTTCTCTTATTAAAATAGTAGAAGGAGAGTGGAATTTGAAGCCAAGGCAGAGTGTCGTTCTACTTAAACACAAGTAGATTTTTTCCTCTATTTTAAATAACATGAGTGTAAGAAATTCTACTTTTAGCAATTTTGCATTGTACATCTTAAATCGGAATACAGTGTGACCATTCTCATAAAGCATAGTTTATTTCAAAGGACAAATAAAAACTGCTGCACTTACTGAATTTAAAAAATCAAGCAGTGCCTTCCAAGTGATTCTTGTAGTTGTGCTTAGAAATGACGGGAATGACAGGATCTAAGTTTTCTTTCTTATAGGTTCAAAGTTAATTGAATAAGACCGTGTAAAATTTGACTAGATGGAAAGATCGACCATTGTGTTTGCCCAGTCTTTGTTATTTTTTCCAACAGAGTTGTTTTAAGTTATTATAAAGAGAATTGAATTAATAGTTAACATTTCTATGTTTAGTATAATATATTGGTGACCATTTCTAGTATTTATATGATGAAATAATCACATTTCAAAATTTGGGGGTTTTTAAAAATTAGCATTGCTGAAACATCATTTTCTGAATTTTGGAGGTAGATAGACATTTACATATGTCAGATATCCCATGAAGAAGAAAGAAAGGAACTCTCATTGACCCACTTGAAATTCAAACTCTTCCACATCACTCCAGTGAGGTACTTTTACAAAATACTCTCCTTTACAAATACTTGTCCAAGGTGACATTAACCTTGCTGTCACCATCATCATTACAACCACCTCTTCTCACATCAATACAGAACTTGACAGTTTAAAAAGCATTTTTATATTTGTGCTTCAATTTGATCTAACTCTTCAGAGGTAGATAGATAATTTATCCTTCTTAAGGTGGGCCTGAACTCAGAGAGGAAAATACTATGTGTCTTTACATACATTCATTCCTTTAATTGCACAAAGACCTTATGAGTTAGACACAATTGGCGTTGCCAAGTTATAGATAAGGAGACAAAGGCACAGAGAGGTTAAGCTGCTTGCTCAAAATCACACAGCTGATAGGTGACGGAGGAAATTAGGCCCTAGAATCCATACTCCGTCCCACAGTTCTGTACTGTCTGTCCTGCAATCTGTTGACAAGTGATTTGTTGTCTAGAATAAGTGGTGATAACATCAAAATTTAAAACATGATCCATTACAGCATATTGACTCATGATAATGGCAGAACTTTCTTTCAGAAAATTAAAGTTTATTGTAGATGATTCCTAATGGTTTCCTCAAACTTAATGTTTACACAACATGAACTAGAGCTCTCTGGCAATGTTCTAATAACCCAATATCAGGAAAGGAATGCTTATTCTTTTTAAAAATATTTTTTTATTTATTTTTTTGAGAGACAGCGTGCACATGCGTGCACACAAAGTGGGGGCAGAGGGAGAGGGAGAAGCAGACTCCCCTCAGGGCAGGGAGCCCAATGCGGGGCTCGATGCCAGGAACCCGAGATCATGACCTGAGCAGAAGGCAGACAGATGCTTAACCAGCTGAGCCACTCCCAGGGACACTTACTCCTGCTTACAGATTCTAACAATGATTTACTTTGCATCATAACTTTTCCCCCTATTACTCACACTCTATAATGACATATTCTCCCTTGGATTTCAAAAGTCAATGAATGTTCTCAAATTCTACCCCTGATTCTCCCCGTAATCCGAAAGAACACTCTAGCTACAGATATCGTTATTTTCTCTACACTCCCTCTAAAGGAAGAAATGAGATCTGCCTTATTTAGCATTATAACTGTGTTTTTCAATGTGTTTGTCATACTGTTGCCAATTGATGAGTATTTATTTTAAAAAAATGTATAAATAACTGCTTTTGGACCTTAAATGACTTTGATAAGTTACAGCATAAGTCATTGTTTTGGAAACAGAGACAAAACTGGATTCCCGAGAAAGGACCAAGTGTGGGGGAGTTTAGAGCTTCCTGGAGAGAAGCGAGTTATTTGTAGTAATGCAGCTGGTAAATCAATAGGACAACCTGCTGCTTTTGTGGGATGAAGCACTTGCTTGAACAAAATATAGAAAAGAAGCATCTCACTTCTTGACAGCTTCTCTCTGGCTGATCCAGGGGGCATGGAGCTTGTACAAAAACTCACAGTGAGAAGGATGGACCAAGAATGCTCTTCCATTTCATAGATACCCTAACAATCATGTAATTCATCCGTTTCAGAAAAAACTCTCATTTGATATTTAAAAAAAAAACACATTTTAAGATGTTATACAAATCAGATCTGATAATCCACATATTAGGATTTCCTCTATAAACAAAGAACATTCTATGGGTGGCACTCCTTTGTAGCAATTACCATGGCAAGCAGTGGGTCAGAGAAATGGATGTAGAAGGTCTTTGCCCTCAGGAAGCTCAAAATATGATGAAAGAGTTACGGGTAAATCTTCTCAATAACAATGTATATGAAATTAGTGCCCAAACTAGTTCTAGGCAGCTTTAGATTAGTTGGTTTAGACCATTTAAAAGTCAGCAGCACTCCATATTCAGTAAATTCTGGATTAATCATGCATTTAAGACAAGTTTTTATTGAAGACATTGAATCTAAGAAAATTTTATAGTGATTTTATAGAAAAGATTGCTACCTTTTTTTATACTAGTATTTTCTTCTTCCTTCCAGAAGCTCCAAGAACTTTACAACTAGTATGTCAGTAATGCAACATGCCAATACTCCAATAAAATGAATTGGTAGCAGATGCTTCTGTTCTCATTTTCAGAGTCTGAGTATATTGCTAAATTGGTTCTCTTAGTAATAACAGAATGGCTAGAAACATCTGAAATTTAATCTATTGCTCAACCCATAATATTTCTGTTGGTCTGTGGATTATCCTCAGGAAATGGTAGCTATGATAACAAGGAGTTAAAATCCTATTCAATAGAGCTTTCAACTTTCCTCTTGTTCTTTCATATTCGATTATTCACGATGCAGTACTTGAAAATGTATGAGGCTATTCACAAGGTCCATTTTTCCATAGGGTGTGGATGTCCTGAGGTTTCTTAGGGAGTCTCTGATTATCATCTTCTGAAATAAGTTGAAGGCCTACAGTGTACATCTTGCAGGTCAAAGTGTGAATACTTTGAATGGGATTATTGAGAGGAAACAGTTGCTCTCTACTGATACCTTTTTATTATATAATTCCTTACCTTTTGTTGTTGTTCTGTTCTTCCAACAGGTGAATTTGGAGAAGTTTGCAGTGGTCGCTTAAAACTTCCTTCAAAAAAAGAGATTTCAGTGGCCATCAAAACCCTGAAAGTGGGCTACACAGAAAAGCAGAGGAGAGACTTCCTGGGAGAAGCAAGCATTATGGGACAATTTGACCATCCCAACATCATTCGACTGGAGGGAGTTGTTACTAAAAGTAAGTCAAGTCAAAAGACAGACTTTTGCCTGTGTTGAGCAGAGGTTATTTAAACCCAAACTCAATCGTTAAAGAATTTCGATTTTTTTTATAGCTGTCAGTCCTAACAGAAAGACTAGTTTGGGGTTAACCTGTCTTCCTTTGACAAAAGAGCAAAGATATTTAAGTAGTAGTATATTGAAAGTGCTATTCTAGATCTTTAAAGATTGGAAAAAAATTAGGAGCTGAAAAAATTGGACTGTATTAAGACACTGATGAAAAGATAGTTAAGAAGTGAATTGTGGAGAAGTCTGTTATGTAGAGTAGCAAGGGAAAACAATGACTCAATTTTGACAGGAATTGCTGGGAACTCCCAGCTAGCTGCCTTTTCTTTTACTGTTTACCAGTTTCAGTTAAACTTCCAAATCTTTACCCCCCTGGCTTTGGGAAAATTATGGGAGTTTGGGGACTGCTTCTGAGCTGTAAAGATTGGGATCACATTAGACCCAAGGCCTTTTCCTGGTTCTCTGTGGATTTCAAATAATTCTAATCTAGAGTCCCAGATGGATTTTTGACTGGTCTGGGGAAACTCTGGCTCACAGCCCATAATAGAGATCTGAGCTTATTTCCATGATAGTTTCTCCAGCCAGACTCAAAAGGAATCCCGTGAGGCAGATATGTGATATTTGGCTCCAGTACCAATGAAAACCTCTTGAGAATGCTCTAGGATTTTTTTTTTTTTTCTTCAAGATTTTGGAGCACAGGATGAAGAATAAGCTAAATTGGCAGCTAACTACTTAGAGCGAAAGACAACATATGGCAGGAAATTTGGCATCCTTTAGGGGATAATTCATTGGCACCACATTTACATATTCTATGGTTACCAACAGACATTACACATTATATTTTTCACAATGATATTTTTCTTTAACATTACACAGAGCACTTTCCAAATGGCACTAATACCTATTCTCATCTTAGTGTGACTAAAAAGGCAGTTCCTTTCTCACAAGAGCATGGTATAATTGAAATGTATTTTGATTTCCTTTGGATTTTTCTTATATAATCAATGGGATTAAGAACTGAGTAATGTAGGGGTGCCTGGGTGGCTCAGTGGTTAAGCGTCTGCCTTCAGCTCAGGGTTCTGGGAACGAGCCCCACATCGGGCTCCCTGCTCGGCAGGAAGCCTGCTTCTCCCTCTCCCACTCCCCCTGCTTGTGTCCACTCTCTGGCTGTCTTTCTCTCTGTCAAATAAATAAAATCTTAAAAAAAAAGAAAGAAAGAAAGAACTGAGTAATGTAGAATTAAACCATAAACTGTAAGCCCATATTAAGTATGTATGGTAAGAAGAATTTTTCCCTTTGTACTCCTAAATATTAGGCCATACTAGTAGTAACTCTGAAATATTTTCTGAAGAACATTTTTAAACTATTTTTAAGTTAATAAAAAAAACTGTTAGTAATAGTAAGGATTGGGAAAATGTTCAAATCCTTTTTTCCTCCAGGGCAAGAGCGTACTACTTAATGCCATAATTCTTAATTTTATGTCTCACTGGTGTTTTAATAATCAATTAGCCGTTTATTCTCCTTTATATCATCCTCACCAAGTGGTTGTCCTTCAAATCTTGAGCCCCCTTGGGGGGGGAATCTTATTTGTACTTGTATAGCCATATTTTTTTAACTCAATTTTCATAAGTTTTTTTTTATAAGGTTTTCTTTATGAGTTGACTATTGTGTGCCAGACATTGTACTATGGATGTCATTTCATTATTACCACTACCCTGTGAATTAGATACAATAATTCAATTTGCATTTGAACAAACGATAACTATAAAGAGCAAGCAGCCTGTCTAACTAGAAAGTTCTGGAGATAGCATTGGAAATTTGGTCTGTTGGTTTTACCTCTTGTCCCCAACAATGGACAAAAATGAGTTTCTAATTTTCATTTTGTATTCTACTTATTCTTTTATATCTTGATTTAAAAAAAAATTCCCTAATAATTTGATCATAGTAAGGAATCCCTCAAGCTTCAAAAATTTTCTGGAAAGAATTAATAATCCTTAATACCTAAAACAGAATGTGAACTCTCATAAAGGGAAGAATCCATGTTATTTTTAAGCAGAGAAGAAAATAGAAACTGGATCATGCTAGGTTCTTAATTTACCAATGTTAAGGAATTAAAAAAATTGATTAAATGGAAAAAAGAGCAATATCTTCTACCTATAGGTCTTTCTTTGGTGTTGGTTCATTAAATTGAACGCATGCTTCAAGGAAGTGCAATTGTGTAACTGCTTGCATCAGTCAGGGAGTGATGGAAAACATCATTATATTTTAGCATGGGCAGAATTATCACCTAACTTCTCTGACACCTATGCCTAATAAAAAATGACGAAAGTGACTATCAAAATAAATATTAGATTTAAATTTAAATTTGTTTATCGATAGGCTCTTATGAATCATTGAACACTACATCAAAAACTAATGATGTAATGTATGGTGATTAACATAACATAACAACATAAAAAAATGTAAAAAAAAGAAGATTGATTTTTTGGTTTCCATTGTTAATAAACTACTGAAAATAACCTGTTATATTTTGCTAGCTATCACCTATAAATTCATTCACTGAATAATGAGCAACATTAAACCATAATTATTATGGAAGGTTTTCTTTAAATATTAAAATGAAATAATCAAATATGAATTATGATCAGCTGGAAAAGAAATCCATAAAACAATACCCAAGACCAAACTGCAGAAGAAGAATGCATTAAGAAAAAAAATGCTTTAAAAATCATAGGTATTATACATTAAATTCCTTATTCACGTCTGATTTTTGTAACATTCTAATGTGGATTACAACTGCCTTATTCTTAGGGTGAAAGTTCTAAATTTGATAAATCTCCCTCGTCAAATAAGCATGTAAAAGGCTGCCAAATCTGACTATATAGATCCCAGTCATCTCATATAGTGCAAACATAATAGAGTAGCAGACCTAGATTAGATTTTGAACTCTTTTAGTGGCATATTTAAAAGCTCTAAGTCTGGTACCCTGTAATATCGGAGAGGAAATAGAAATGCCTTAAAATGAAATTAATATGTTGCATTTAACATATAAATAAGGCAATTTTGTCACCAGAAGTTTTGCATCCACTCCTATTATTTTCTTTGTTTCCTGAGAATATGACTGCTAAAACAATCTAATTGCAAAGTTCAGAAACACACACGCAAACACCCAAGAGTGATGCATAGCTTGTAATTTTTTTTTAAGATTTTATTTATTTATTTGAGAGAGAGAATGAGATAGAGAGAGAGCATGAGAGGGGAGAGGGTCCGAGGGAGCAGACTCCCCGCTGAGCAGGGAGCCCGATGCGGGACTCGATCCCTGGACTCCAGGATCATGACCTGAGCCGAAGGCAGTCGCTTAACCAACTGAGCCACCCAGGCGCCCTCATAGCTTATAATTTAATGAACAAAATTGTGTTTAAAGAAGAAAACCAATTATACCAGTATACAGATTAAAAATAAGAGGGTCAGAGTTCAAGTTTTTACTCAGCTCAACTGGTTGTGAGACCTCTGGCAAATCAAACCACTCACAGAGACTCAGTTTCTTCACTTGTAATTCAGAATAGCAGTTCTACTTCACTATTTCCAGATACCTTAAAGATCAAATAAGATTATATAGGAATACATTGTTAAGTGAAATAGAGTTATGAAAATCTAAATTACCACTTCTGGTAAGTTTGAGAATTTATCAGTTAATCTTGGCTGTATAGAAAAAAAAAACATTCTTGAAAGCAATTCTTTTTTTTTTGCTCATTAATAATTCTTTTTAATATTGCTATTAATTATATGCTTGAAACACTACGTCTGTTATAAGGTATCATTTTCAAGTCATTTAGAGAAAGCCCTTTATTCAATCATTATATTTCCATTTATTTGAATTGAACCATAAACAATTTTAATGATACATTTTGAGCTTGATGATCTTAAACAAGAGAAGGTGAGAGAGTCTCTGATCTTCAAAGTAGCAGAAAGCTGGGGGCATACTCTGCTCAGAACTTGGTACTAACATGTGTTATCAATTTTAGTTGAAGTTCAAAAAGATGGAACTTGTTTTTAGCAAATGTTTGATATTTCTGCCATCACACCATTAGTCAAATGATGTTCATACTCCAAGAAGACCCCCATGACCACTTTTTGCCTAGTGAAATAGAAGGAATTATATAAGATTGATGTTTTTTTTTTTTTTGGTATTTGGGGAGGAATTATTTTCTGAAAATTAAAAAAATAATAATGTAGTGTAATTGTAACTGCATCATTAAGGAATATAGTGAGCAGAACATTAGGATAATTTCTCATGATTAAAACATTTCTATAATGCTGTGAGCATCCACTTTACAGCAAAGGCTTAGTCATTTATTTGCACCTTTCTATCTCCTGTACATATGATAAAAAATATTGCTGAAATAAAATGTCATTCTATGGTGACAATGCCAAATTCTTGCTATGTCCTGTTTGCTTCTCTCTGAAAGTTTTCTTCTGCACTTCTAACTCCCTGTAATATTCAAAATAGACAGTATGTATGTTATATATATTTTATAAATAATTTATAGAAATAGTTTGTTAGAATAAACTCTGATGACACAAGTTCTCATGCATTCATGCCTAATTTGAAAAAGGAATTGAGAATATCTCATCCAAGTGTCTACAGCAATGAAATTAGGAAAGTCTTTCAAATATATTAGAGGAAAAAATAAGATAGAGAATGCTATTTTTACACATTTAAGATTTTTCCTTATTTCTTCAACATTGTCCATTTATATTTCTTGGTTGAATTGGCCACATTTGAATTACAAAAAAAAAAATGTGTTGTTGTGTATTTTCCCCATTTAGATAGGATGGGTTTATGATATTTTTGAAAGGTTAAATGCAACTTAACATTTGTTAGAGCATGACTTACATGTGCCCAAAGACCAATTTTAAAGAGTGCTAGTTTAAATGTACAATAACTCAGGACACCTGGGTGGCTCAGTCATTAAACATCTGCCTTCGGCTCAGGTCATGATCCCAAAGTCCTGAGATCGAGCCCCACATCAAGCCTTACATTGCACTCTCTGCTCCGCAGGAAGCCTGCTTCTCCCTCTCCCACTCCCCCTGCTTGTGTTCCCTCTCTCGCTGTGTCTCTCTGTCAAATAAATAAAATATTTAAAAAAATAAAAAAATAATAAATATACAGTAACTCTCCTAAAATAAAAACTATACTTATATACTTGCTTAATAACTGTCTGTATAATTCTTTTTTTAAATTTTTTATTGTTATGTTAATCTGTCTGTATAATTCTAATCATACACAAATTCTTGCAGAAAGTGAGAAAAAGAAACATCCCTAACTCATGAGGCTGAGGATATCTTGATACCAAATCATACAAGAACATTTTCAGAGGGGAGAAAAACTGTAATGCATGAACAAAAATTCAATAACACTGGAATAATTATAAAGTCATAGCTAATAATTTCATCAAAAATGATACTATATAATGCTCAAGTTTAGTTTATTCCAAGAATGAAAAGTTGGTTTACTATTTAATCATTCTAAAAATTCACAACATTGATAGAAAGAAAAAGTCAATCTCAATAAAGAAAATATTTTACTTTAAAATTTTTTCTTAGCACAACCTACATAGAAAATATGTATGTCTGATAAATGTATGTAAAAACAACAAAACAAAACAAAACAAAAACCCTACAACATCATATTCAGTAGTAAAACATGAAAAGCATTTATCTTAAAGTAGAAATGAGAATCCTGCTATCAACTCAATTCATTATTATACATAAGGTCTTAATTTTTGCAGTTAGACAAGAAAATAAATAAAAGGTAGAAAGCTTGAAAAGGGAAAACAAATCTAAGCTGTCTTTGTAAAATCAAACTGAGTACATTCAGATTATTGTATTTATTAATTGTTATTGCACTTATTATACAAATAGAATAAGGGAGAGTAGAAATATCATTCCTGACTTCTTTTTTAAGTAGAGTTGATATACAATGATATATTAGTTTTAAGTGGATGGTCTATTATTGACTGTAAAGCATATCCTGTATTTTTCATCTGCTCCTGTTTTTAAAAGGATTAAATTTTGTTTTAAATTAAGCACAAATAAATTTAAAAAATGTAAAGTCAGCTGAATGTAAAGCATTCAGTGTATTAAGATTGATGGAGTATGGTTGGTAAGGAAGACTTGGATAATGTGTTTCTTTTGAAGAGAGAGATTATCCTTAGCCACCCTGAAATGATAGACACCATGATCAATTTTAATTGGCACTCTGCTAGGTGCTGGTTTTAGAACTACATACAACATGGAGTTGGCCCCTGCCCTCATTAATTCATAGACCAGTGGGTGTAATAAGGGTCATTTTTTAAAAGATATTTTTAAATTTTATTTTATTATGTTAGTCACCATACATTACATCATTAGTTTTTTTTTACTTTCTTGAAAAATTTATCTAATCAAATAAAAGGAAGTACATACAAATAAAGACACTTTATATAAGCAATTGTCCAAAAGAATTAGATTGTTTCCAAAAAAAAATTCTATCTGCTAATGGACTTTACCGATGCAGAAGCCTCTTAATTTTATTTTTTTATGTTATATTAATCACCATACATTACATCATTAGTTTTTTATTTTTTTATTTTTTTATTGTTATGTTAATCACCATAACATCATTAGTTTTTGGTGTAGTGTTCCATGATTCATTGTTTGCGTATAACACCCAGTGCTCCAGGCAGAACGTGCCCTCTTTAGTACCCATCACCAGGCTAACCCATCCTCCCACTCCCTCCCCTCTAGAACCCTCAGTTTGTTTCTCAGAGTCCACAGTCTCTCGTGGTTATTTATTTGAGAGAGAGCTGGCAGAGGGGCAGAGAAGCAGGGAGAGGGACAAGCAGACTCCACACTGAGCAGGGAGCCCCTACATGGTTCTATCATGAGATAGAACAGAAATCAAGAGTCCAATGCTTAACCAAGTGAGCTGCCCAAGCATCCTAATAGGGGTCATTCTTAAAATAAATAATGTCTTGATTAAAATGGAATTTGGAAAAGATTGTCCTGTATTTTTATATGATTTAATGGTAAACCACAGAAAAATACTCTAATTTAGCTCATCAGAATATTCCTATCAGTTAGGTATAGTACATGAAAATCTAAAACCAAAACATTTTCTTTCCACTCAAAGATTATTCTAGCCTTTCTTTCTGGGAATCATGAAGCATATTTGTCAATTATTTTTTTCAATTTTCTTCCTGCTGTGTATGCTTTTTTGCTTCTACCCTGATTCTGATTACATGATATTAATAATGAATGCTGGCTGCTAAGGTCAAAGATTTTGTTTTTCTAAACCACACTCATGTATTAGAGTATGTTTTAATCCTTTGGAAATGAGACATAGGGTGTGTGAGATACAATTACTGGTAATAGGAATTAATAGCATTTCTTTTGAAAATGAATTAAATTTCAATAATTTTTTTAAAGATTTATTGATTTATTTGAGAGAAAGAGAGCACAGGCACCAGTGAGGGGGAGGGGCTGAAGGAGAGTGTGAGAATCTTACGCAGACTCCACACTGAGTCTGGAGACCTACATGGGGCTTGATCCCAGGACCCTGAGATCATGACCTGAGCCAAAATTGAGTCAGTCGGGTAACCAACTGAGCCTCCCAGGCGCCCCTCGATATTTTTTTTATTTTTTTAAGGTAATCTCTATATCCAATGTGGGGCTCGAACTTACAACCCCAAGATCGAGATTTCCATGCTCTACTGACTAAGCGAGCCAGGCACCCCAATAATTTTTAATATTTTAATCATTGATAAATATTTTTTATGTTTGAATGAAAATATTTCAATCTAAAGACAACATTTATTTGATAACTGCAAGAAAAATCTCTATGTATGGCTATATATTTATTACATTTTCCTGCCCTTCTTTTTATAGAAAATGTGATTAGGAAGGCTGTGGTGAAATACATAATATTGAACCTGGAATTCTTATATATTCTGAATCACAATTCTTGTGTCATCAAACAGTGGTTCAAAGATTAATAATATATCTGAACCACTGGGGATAGTTGGGGAAATGAACTGATTGTAACAGACTGATTCGCTTCCCTTAACCCTTTAGTTATGAAAGATCATAATTTTATTTATGTTCATGAATCAACTTAGGAACAAAAGCAAAATTCCACTGCACATTTTGTTTTGCTCATTTTTGATGGAGTTTCATTTCAGCCAGTCATCCAACAATAATTTTATTGAGTTTAGTATGGATAGTCAGATGTATTTTAGGATTTCTGAGGGCAGTAAATGATATAGGCCCTTGAAAAAGCTGAGAATGTCACTTCTAAATCAAAATACATATGAGAGAGCATGCAATCTTGATAGAAACACATTGCATCCATGGGCAGATGAACTGATATTTTATAAATAATTTCCAGCTACATTTAATACGTGTTAGAACTAGCTCTCACCACTATTGCAGAGAGTTTCTTTTCCTTTAACCCTATTTATTATAGTCAAAAGCACAAGGAAGCTAAGGTAGAATAGAAACTTAGATGCTAAAAAAATAAAACTTAAAAATGAAGGCTTTCTAAGGTAGAATATTTGTGATTTTGTTTATTCTTTGTACGTTTGGGTTTGCTGAATCTTTGAACTTAATGTAAAGCCTATTTTCGGACTTGCCCATCTTAACTGATGCATTTACAAATACCTAAATTTTAGAGCTAAATGCAGCCTGATCTGATTTCTGAACGGTCATGGGGCTTTGGCTTAATTGACTGGTTTGATTTTTCAGCTACTTTTATTTCCCTTGCCAAACATTCCACTAAACAGGCTAACAAGAAACTAAATGGTCATAAGGCTGGGAGCCAGAAGGAAATGAGTGATAAGCAAAGGTCTGGGTAGTGCGAAAACTCGGTAACCGGCCACGGTAATTGAGAGTTGGCTTTATGAGGCAAAATACGTGTGACTACACTTAATGTATGCATTGGATTTTGCTAGCATATTATTCTTCATAGAATGGTATTAAGGCAAGAACATAGAAAATTATAGTGATTTATAGAGAACATGCATATGAAGGTTTCATTCGTTCATTCATTCATTCATTCATTCGTTTGTTCACTCATCCGTTATTTTAATTTCAGATCAGTCTCTGGGACCAGTTTTTTAGGCATTGGATTGATCAGTTCAGGAGAGATAAAAGTTTTCAGGGAAATGTTGAATCTTCCCTTTCTTCCTGAATATTGTTAAAGCAAAGCTTAATTAGAATTTAGAACAATCAACTTCTAGAGGCTTAAGCTTTTGGCTAAATGACTTTTTAGACATTACCAGATTAACTAGATATATATGATGTTTACCCAAAATATATAACTAAATCAGTACCTTATTGGAAAATAAATTGGTATATCAGTTGATTGTTACATATATAAAAATTATCTGAAAATTATAGAATTTAAATACTTTTTCTTACCTTTTAATAAATAAGACCTATAGCTTGGGATACATACAAGTACTAAATATAGCAAGTATAACCTTCATAGTATCAAGCCATATAATTCATAACTGGTGTGAATTAAGAGTTTTTACATACGAAAGGAAAAAGCAAAGAAAGTTCTTTTCTTTTTTTTAAGATTTTATTTATCTCTTTGAGAGAGAGAGTGTGCACAAACTGGAGGTGTGGGGGGCAGAGGGAGAGGAAGAAGCAGGCTCCCTGTTCAGCAGGGAGACCTACATGGGGCTCGATCCCAGGACCGTGAGATCATGACCTGAGCCGAAGGCAGACGCTTAACCAACTGAGCCACCCAGGCGCCCCAGAAAGCTATTTTCTGTCATCAGAATGGCAAACAAACCTTCATGATATAGAAGGAACATATGAGGAAAACTTAAATGTGCGGTACAATGAGGGGTGCATCGATGTTTTTTAAAAAGCCATTTGATCGAGATCTTTCAGCAGTGCTCAGTCAAGACTGGATTCAGGTCCTCTGGACATGGAAGACAAGTGATTTTCCTTCTGTTTGTAACATGATGGAATTATATTTAAAACAATAGTATAGCAGAAATAAAGGAAGAGAATTATAGTGTAGTAATAGTGTAGGTTTTAAAATCAGAGACAGCTGTGTTGGGATCTGCTGGAGAACTAACTAATTGTGTGACCTCAGCAGGTTTCTTAAATCTACAATGTTTTCGGTTGAGGACATCATAAAATGGAAATAATATATGTTACTAAAGCACAAGATGATGTGAAGATGAAGTAGTGTAATGTATGTGTGTAATATATATGTATAAATATATAATGTTACATAATTCTAATTATGCAAAAAACTTACTCATGTTTTCTGTATATCAAAAATGCCCATTTTCGGGCGCCTGGGTGACTCAGATGGTTAAGCGTCTGCCTTTAGCTCAGGTCATGATCCCAGAGTCCTGGGATCGAGTTCCGCATCAGGCTCCCTGCTCAGTGGGGAGCCTGCTTCTCCCTCTGCCTCTCTCTCTCTCTGTCTCTGTCTCTCATGAATAAATAAATAAAATCTTAAAAAAACAAAAACAAAAACAAAAATACCCATTTTCCATATTTCTTTTTCTTTTTGAATTGTTCATTTTGCATTACTTATTTTCCAAGTTGTTATCATAATGTATATAGAGTTATATTTTCAACTTTGCTCACATGACATTAAACTATAACAATTACCTAAAATGCTACAGACTTCAGAGTTGTCATTTCAATTCAGAATAATCCATGGAATTGACACCCAACAATTGCCTGAATCATTATATAGTTGAACACTTATTCTATTTGTAAATATATATATCAGCATACTCAACACTCTCGTATCTAATGCTTTTTCATATTTTAAACATTTCCCTCAGTATAAATTTCCAAAAGTAACAGCATAGTGGATTCAGTTTGCTGCTCTTGGCTTTATTATTTATTAGCTATATGACATTGAGTAAGTTAATTACCACAGTTTTCTCATGTGTAAAATGGAAGTGATAATAATTAATAATTTCTCATATATAGAATAATTAAACCAGCATCTTGCACGTAGTAAGTGCTATATAAAGTTAAATGCTCATTAAAAGGTTTAATGGTATTTAAGGCCACATAATTTCTAAAATGGTTATTATAAGTTACTGCCAACAGCTATTTTAATTTTATTTTCCTTTTAAACATGGATTTTATATTTTTAATGTGTTAATTGAATACAGATTTTTAAGAGTTATAATTATTAGTCTTGTTTTATGAAATTCACATATAGGATCCATGAAGATGGGGACTTTGATTTACTTGCTCTGACTAACCAGAGTAAAAGGAAACACCTAGTACATAGCTCTATAAATATCTGTAGAAAGTATGAATGACTGTGGAAATCCTGGCTCTATCTTGGGCTGGAAGGCAGAAATACCTGATTTTGTAGATCAGCTAGGATGCAATTAAAGGGAAGAAAGGGGACATATTTTATGTTCACAGAAAGCCATTCCAAATAAGCCAATTTAGATACTGTAGGTTGTAAGCCCTTGTTCTGCAAACCAATCTTCTTCAATTTTTTTTGGTTTTATTTTCTATTGAATTTTTTTTTGCAACATTGCAAAATTGGGGAGACAGGGAAAGCTTTTACATTTTTTTAATTCATCACTGTATCAAAGTGTATTATATGTATTCATGATATGATATTTGTTGAACTCTGCTGATGATCATGTTTAATTTATTATTTACCCTATATCCAGGCAAACCAGTTATGATTGTCACAGAATACATGGAGAATGGTTCCTTGGACAGTTTCTTACGTGTAAGTAGAAGATTTTATATATATTCATATATCTCTTACCCCTATCTATATCTCTTATCCCTCTATCTATACATATATATGCATAAATATGGAATGAATTGCTAAAAATGTTAGAGGCAACCTCTAATATTTTGCCAGCAATTAGATAACAAAGTTTAAAGTAAAACTGAAATTTGGAGGAGGGGTACTAAATAGTAAGAGGAAGACTAAAATTGCATCTTTATCTTGCAGCATCCAAAGTTAATGGTTTATGTTTTTTATTTTATTATATTATGTTAATCACCATACATTACATCATTAGTTTTTGATGTAGTGTTCCATGATTCATTGTTTGCGTAGAACACCCAGTGCTCCACACAGAATGTGCCCTCTTTAATACCCATCACCAGACTAACCCATCCCCCAACCCCCCTCCCCTCTAGAACCCTCAGTTTGTTTCTCAGAATCTGTAGTCTCTCATGGTTCGTCTCCTCCTCTGATTTCCCCCCCTTCATTTTTCTCTTCCTGCTATCTTCTTTTTTTTTAACATATAATGTATTATTTGTTTCAGAGGTACAGGTCTGTGATTCAACAGTCTTACAAAGTTAATGGTTTATATTTTTAAAAACAAATTTGTGCAATCTTCTTCAGTCTTTTTATACTGCCAAGATTCACACTGGTTAAAATAAAAATTTTAAAAAGATCCATAAATTAAGACCTAAGTAACGTTGTAAGACAAATATTCTCTTTTCTTCATTGAAAGTAACCTCAGACTGCTATTAGATAGAAGACCATATATCTCTCACGTAGAGCTTTCATCTCAGAAAATAAGCAAGTATTATAATTTCAAAGTATTCTCAATTCAGATATATCATTTTGGTGATATATATGCCTCTCTCTATATTTTTTTAAATTATTTCAGCAAATATTTGTTCAAAGAAATGTGAAAGTTTTATGGAGAACAAGACACTGCCAATCACCAATCACTGCAAGGGATAAAAAAGACATATACTCTGTCTTAATGTGCTTTCAGTGCTGTAAAATAGATATAGATAGATGATAGATAGATAGATGATAGATAGATAGGAAGCATAGTATAATTCTTTATAGGAAACTTTTAAATTTTCTATAAATAAGAAGTTATTTATTTTAATATTCACGAGGCAAATACAAATTTTATCAGCAATTATTTTCCCAAGCATTTCAAAAACAAATATTTTTAAGTCAGGTAATTAAAACCATTATAATAAATATTGTTATTGTGTAGATATAACCAAACATGGAATTTTAGATCTGTTTATCTATACATGCATTTATGTACATATGTACATCTGTATGTATCTATTTACCTATTTATCATATAATATTTCTATTTTAATCCAAGTAAATTAGAAGCTTTTCTAAATACAGAACTCTGACTTTGTGTTTTATTGTTTTCCATTTTATGACCTATAACTCAAGACTGAGTAGAAAACAAATATTCAGTAAATATTTTTGACTAATTCTGAACTATTTATTTATGATGATAATTTAAAAATTTAACATCCACTTTCTTTGAAGCAATTAATAAAACATCTGAAAAATAAGAAAGAAGAATGAACATTCAATCAAATAAATATGTAAAACTAAAATAGCCACAGGAGTCATTTCATTTTATTATTCTTGAATTTAAAATTTCTGAGGGGTTTGTATGTCACAAAAAGACCAGGAACGATCTAGTTTTGAACCTGAAGTCAGAATATTAGGACGCTCCTTGTAATGAAGTATTTAGTAATGTAGCTACTGTGCTATTTTGTTTTAGCCTTGTATCTATTTATTCACATATCTTGTTAGCCTGGAGTGCTTAGAACTAAAATGTATATAGTCCATCTTTTTACAGTTCAGTATGTGAGATTTTAACCAAGATATATCTTTAAGGAAGAGCAACACATCTTAACTGTGTATTTGAAATACTTCTCAGAAACACGATGCCCAGTTTACGGTCATCCAGCTAGTGGGGATGCTTCGAGGGATAGCATCTGGCATGAAGTACCTCTCAGATATGGGTTATGTTCACCGGGACCTTGCTGCTCGTAACATTTTGATCAACAGTAATTTGGTGTGTAAGGTTTCTGATTTTGGACTTTCACGTGTTCTAGAGGATGATCCAGAAGCTGCTTACACAACAAGAGTGAGTCACTTTTTCTTTTTCTCCTTTTTATCTTTGTTTTTCACCTTGTGTTATGTTGACTTGCAAATAAATAGAAATCACGTCTCTCAATGCTTTGTCAATTATATCTTCCCCTGAAGGAAATGTATCCTTTAACATTAAGCTACTGTCACTTCTTCTGGGAAAATAGATGGTCACCGTTTATAAGGTGGGTAATGATGGTAATTCTGAAATGTCATACATCGGTTTAATGTGTCCCCCACAAATGCAGCATGGTTCTCTCATGTCTGAAGTCTTGGGATTTTTATATTTACCCATTTTTGCATCTGACTGAGCCACCTTTAGTAAACGGATTGGATAAATTCTCAGTTCCTCCGTCCAACTAGATATAATTTTAAAGCATTTTAAAATTCATGTTTACTTAAACAACATATGCTCACGTTATAAAAATTTCAAAACAAAGCAATAAAAAGAAGAAAAGTCATCCATAATTGTGCCACCCACAGAGAACATCTGTAACTTTGTCAGTCGATACTTCCAGATTTTATCTGTATACCTATTATACACACCTATGCATGAATACATAATTAGATTAGGATCATTCATAATATTACTGTATAACCTGTTTTTCTTTTAGCAATATACGTGTTGAATATATTTCACTGTCAATAAATAATCTTCAAATTTTCATTTTTGTCAGTTTTATCTATTCTATTATCTGATTGTACCATTTTTTAAAAATCAACCTCTAATTATTGGGAAAATTATTATTATATCTAGGTTTCTTTCATTTTTATCATTTTATTCTATTATTCTTTAATTTTTTTTTCATTATGATAAGTGTACTCTTTAATCCCCATCTCCCCACCCAGGTACCCACTTGTAACTATCAGTTTGTTCTCTATAGTTAAGAGTCTGTTTCTTGATTTGTCTCTTTCTCTCTCTCTCTCTTTGTCCTTTGCTTGTTTGTTTCCTAAATTCCACATATGAGTGAGATCATATGGTATTTGTTTTTCTCTGACTGACTTATTTCACTTAACATTGTGCTAATTCTATCCCTGTTGTTGCAAATGGCAGGATTTCATTCATTTTATGGCTGAATAATATTCCAGTGTGTGTGTGTGTGTGTGTGTGTGTGTGTGTGTCATGTACCACTTCTTCCTTATCCATTCATCTATCAATGGACATTTGGGCTGCTTCTGCAGTTTGACTGTTGTAAATAATGCTACAATAAACATAGGGGTGCATGCATCCTTTTGAATTAGTGTTTTGTATTTTGGGGATAAAAACCCAGTAGTATGATTATTGGATCATAGGGTAGTTCTATTTTTAATTTTTTGAGGAAGCTGCATACTTTTTTCCACAGTGAATGTGCCAGTTTGCATTCCCACCTACAGTGTAAGAGGGTACCTTTTTCTCCACATCCTCGCCAACACTTGTTGTTTCTTGTGTTGTTGTTTATTTTAGCCATCTGACAAGTGTGAGGTGATATCTCATTGTAGTTTTGATTTGCGTTTCCCTATTGATTAGTGATGTTGAGCATCTTTTCATGTAACTGGTGGCCAATTGTATGTCTTCTTTGAAGAAATTTCCATGTCTTCTGCCCACTCTTAATTGTATTGTTTTTTTTTTGTCTTCAGTTGTATTAGTTCTTTATATATTTTGAATACTAACCCCTTATGGGATATGTCATTTGCAAATATCTTCTGCTATTCAACAGGTTGTCTTTTAGTTTTGTTAATTATTTTCTTTGTTGTGCAGAAACTTTTTATTTTAATGTAGTCCCAACAGTTTATTTTTGCTTTTATTTCTCATCTCAGGAGACATATCTAGAAAAATGTTGCTAAGGCTGATGTCAGAGAGATTACTGCCTGTGGTCCCTTAAAGGATTTTTATGATTCCAGGTCTTACATTTAGGTCTTTAATCCATTTTGAGTTTATTTTTGTGTATGATGAACGAATGTTATTCAGTTTCATTCTTTTGCATGTGGCTATACAGTTTTCCCAACACCATTTGTTGAAGAGACTGTCATTTTCCTATTTATATTCATTTTCTTTTGTCAAAGATTAATTGACCATATGATTGTGGGTTTATTTCTGGGTTTTCTGTTCTGTTCCATTGATCTCTATGTCTATTTTTATACCAGTACCATATCATTTTAATTACTACTGCTTTGTAATATAACTCCACATCTGGAATTGTGATACCTGCATTTTTTTTCAAGATTGTTTTGACTATTTGGGGTCTTTTGTGGTTCCATACAAATTTTAGGATTTTTAGTTCTAGTTCTGTGAAAAATGCTGTTGGTATTTTAATAGGCATTGCATTAAATGTGTAGATTGCTTTGGACATTTTAACAGTATTTGTTCTTTCAATCCATGAGCATGGAATGTCTTTCATTTCTTTATGGCATCTTGAATTTCTTTCATCAGTGTTTTATAGATTTCAGAGTACAGGTCTTCCACCTCTCTGGTTAACTTTATTTCTGAATATTTTATTGTTTTTGGTGCAGTTGTAAATGGGATTGTTTTCTTAATTTCTCTTTCTGCTGTTTCATTACTGATATATAGAAATACAACACCTTTCTGTACATTGATTTTGCATCCTGTGACTTTACGGAATTCATTTATCAGTTCTAGTAGTTTTTTGGTGGAGTCTTTTGGGTTTTCTATATATAGTCCCCTGCCATCTGCAAATAGTGAGAGTTTACTTCTTCCTTATTTGGATGTCTTTTATTTCTTTATGTTGTCTAATTGCTTCCGATACTATGTTCAATTAAAGTGGTAAGAGTGGTCTACTAGTTCCTAACCTTAGGAGAAAAGCTCTCAGTTTTTCACCATTAAGTATGCTGTTGGCTGTGGGTTTTCCATATTAGGCTTTTGTTATGTTGAGGTATGTCCTCTCTAAACCTACTTTGAAGAGGGTTTTTATCATGAATGGATGCTGTACTTCGTCAAATGATAGCTTTTCAATATTTTATACAAATGTGTAAATGATGCATTGGCATTCATTATTGTATGAGTCTGATAATTTCCCTATGATATAACCCTGAAAGTGGATTTTCTTTGTCAAAAGTGGATTTCCTGTGCCCTTTTTAAGAGCACACTTAACTATATACTGATAAAATAGATATTACCATTTTTTGTGTTTGTTAGTTTTGAGAAATTGTATCTAATTGTTTTAATTTGTATTAATTTGATTCAAAGTGCATTTGATTATTTCTTCATATATTTATTGGCAGATTCCGTTGAAAAGACATTTCTTTATAGAATTCTTTTTTCATGGCAGACAATTTTAGAAAATAAAGATATAATGATCATTATCAATGATACTACCAAAGGTAACCAATTGTAATTACCAATTATGTATATAGTTACAAAATGGTATCATATTATATGTACTAATATATAAAATGATATTCACTTATCAATCCAGTATTTTCTTCTTATACAAACTCAGTATTGTTTTGTAATCTGACTATTTTAACTTAAAATATAAAATGTATAATTTTCTAAATGATAAATTTTAATAATATCATTAAATAATGTATCATATTCCACTTTATTCATATACATTACTTATTTATCCAATGCACTATTAGGCAAATTCCAAAGTTTTGGTATTCTTTTTTTTTTTTAAGATTTTATTTATTTATTTAATTGACAGAGAGAGAGACAGCAAGAGAGGGAACACAAGCAGGGGGAGTGGGAGAGGGAGAAGCAGGCTTCCTGCAGAGCAGGGAGCCCGATGCAGGGCTCAATCCCAGGACGCTGGGGTCATGACCTGAGCCGAAGGCAGACGCTTAACCACTGAGCCACCCAGGCGCCCTTCTTCATGTTTCTTAAAGGTTATTACTGGAGCGCCTGGGTGGCTTAGTCAGTTAAGTGTCTGCCTTCAACTTAGGTCATGATCCCAGGGTCCTGGGATGGAGCCCTGAGTCAAGCTCCTTGCTCAGTGGGGAGCCTTCTCTCTCTCCCTCTGCTGCTCCCCCTGCTTGTGCTTGCTCTCTCTCTCTCTTTCTCTATGTCAAATAAATGCAATATTTTTTTAAAAAAGGTTATTATTAATTAAAAAACTCATTCTTTTCTAAAATTATCAATTTCAACAATTCTATTATCAATGACCAAGTGTGTCACGTGGCATCTATCTCACATTCTGAGAAAGAGCCCAATTTGCCAGACTGAGTTTCATCTACAAATAAAACCACAGAAATAGAACCAGAAATTCAGAAGCACAGTGTCCCAGAGATATTCCTAGATGAGTTGATATAGGAGTTGGAACTCTCCTGATGCCTTTGTAAGTTACACTCTTATTTACATTTCCAATTTTCAACTAAATTCTGTAGTGGATTCACTGTTCGTACATCTAAGTATTTCTTAAAATGTGTCCTGCACAAAAGTGTTGCTGATCTTGGGATTACGGTTCACTAGGTTAAGACCAAGACAAATAAAATAAAATTTTATATCTAACAGCTAGTTGAATTAAATTCATAACAGTGACTTCAACTGTAATAAGCTCTGAAAAATTGAAGAAATTGCAAAACATGAGTAAATATGTGGATAGTGCTTTTTAGTGTCTCTTTTGTTCCTTCTCTGATCTCCAGAAAAATTAGCCAACATTTTGCAGCAAAGCATCATTTTTATGACTATAAATTTTCATGCCAGGAGACAATATATGCAACAGATGATAATATATTTAGTTTTGAGGAATGTTTTTTATTCTGCTCACTGCTACTCTGCAATCTAAAGATATCCTTCATAGCCTTTTGCTACTATTGAGCTTTTAACAAACTGTACAGGAAGTAGTATCATTCTTGTAGGCATTGTCCTTGTTATTACAACAATCACTATATATATATATATATATATATATATATATAATACTTACAGTTTTAATAAAAAGGACTTGATTAAAAGACCTTTATTTGAAATATTAGATTTCTGGTAATTTAGGTTCTGTGCCATATCCCATTTTTAAACCAGAGCATTTTTTTTCAATATTAGTTTTGATTTCTAGGATACTCTAAGGAATGATTTTTCTTGTAGAAACTTGGAAGATTCATCCAAATCTGGATCATCTGCTGTCTGGAGAATAAGGGTTAACTTAGGTTAACTTTCATAGTTTTATTTGTACTGATTGTTACTTTGTAAGGACCAAGGGGTACAGAAGACCATTTCTAGACTCTAGTAGAAAAAAAAATGTTGCTCTGTCAAAATTCCTCATTATCGTTTGTGAAATAAAAATGTGACAGACTCTTTGCATTTTTTATTCTCAGAAGATTCTTAAAAACTACACCAACAAAATGGCTCACTAACTGCCAATAAATAGCTGTTTATAATTATTCAATGTTCATTCTTGTATTTTCTCAAAACCTCTCAAAATATCTGTGGGGGTCCTAAATTCCTTCTGAGAAGCTGTAATTTGCATCTGCATTTCCAGAATAATTTAGAAATTTTTAATTTAATCTCCTGTAATAATCCTTGTTTGGTACAACAATTTTATAATTTACCCTAAACTATGAGGTATGGTTTAAAATAATAGGACTGCTATTTTGTTTTTTAAACAAAAACACTGAAACAATTAAATGAGTGTTGCCATACTAATTCTTGGGAATTTGTACTTATTATAGGAACACTGCTATTGTACAGAATGTTTTGGGAAATCCTCTTTTGAAACTATCTTTAAAATTGGATTGTGATATCATCGTTCAAAGTTGTTTAAGTGTATAGTATTTTAGGAAACATATTTGCCTGAGATAAAAATCTCTGGTGTCAATAAGCTTATAGTTAATAAATAAGAAAAGTAATACATTGTTATATAATAAAGCCTAGTTTTTTTTTTAACCAAACCAGTATTTTTCAGCTTAGACCTCCACTTTCTTTATTTGATTAAACATCCTATAAATTATGGTTACTTCAGAAAAACAAGTTCACCATTTAAAAGAGCGTGCCACAGCATTTTTGTTGGATAAACACATTCTGGTGAATCTGCTTTAAAAAGCTAGTCACATTACTTTAGTCACACTTAACACATATCACCTAGAGTCACTTGGATTCAAAAATTAGCATTCAGTGCCTCAATGCACTAAGCTGGTTCCCCAATTGCTCCTCAGAAAGTTCCTGCCTTAGGTAGAGGGTAACTGCACTAAGGAATCATGAGAGGCGTTTGATTCAATGCCACGGAATGAACACGGGATGTCTGCTGATCTCATTTTAAAAACATTGTGATCGACAGGCAAGGTAGAAGAGTGGAACAGAATTTATATCAACCAATTCTGTGTGTATTTTTTTTAACTGGAGGGAACACCTGAGGGGTTGAGGAAACGCTGAGCCTTGAAACTTGGAACAACTTATCAGATGTTTTCCCATGCCGCTTTAATACTGTCTTAAGTGTATCACAGGTTTTCCTGCCTTATGTCCCAACAGGATTCCTTGAGATGAGAGGGTCAGCTCAGATCATAATATACACTTTTGTAGGTTTTCTCTTTTTTATCAGGGTATTAAGTAGGAAATCAGAATTTTTTTCAGTACTCAAAGTTATTTCTTCTCATTTCTCACTACTGAGTTATGTGGAAATTCCAAACATTGACACTTTCCATTATTCAATGTGATTATGCATCCTGTAACCTTTGTAAAATTTCACTGTATACATGGGATTCGAGAGTAAGAAGGGTGTAGTGTTTTAGTGTTATTATGAAAATCGTTCAATCTTGTGGACCCTCTGAAATGTTCTTGGGGGACACCCAACAATGCATGGGTGACACTTTGAGAACCACTGTTATGGGTACTATGTCAGGAAAATGCACCTTAAAAACTAAATGAATATTTTAGTTTTATCAAGTGATATAAAGTCTTGACTTATAGTATTATATGATATAGCATGTTTTGAAGAAAGGCCTAGAATGTATAACAGCAGCTGCATACAAAAGGCTGCAAATCATCTTGAAAGGCTTTGGATTTTATTTGGGATGGAGCAGTTAGCTCTACAAAATGAAACCATCAGAAACTTTTTGTTGTTGAGAAAAACAAACAAAAAATGAATTGCCTCTTTGGTTTCCCATCATATGAATTCAGAGCACAGTTATGGCATGTTGCCAATTTTTTTTTTTGCACTGAACTACCAATTTATTTCATTTTAAGAGAACCATGGAATTATTGGTGAAAACTGTTTACCACTAAATTATTTTTTAGTCTTTTTCCTTACGAAATTTCATTTTAAACTGTTAGCATTTTTTATGTGCATGCATGCATCTATGCATATGAACATTCTTATATTCATATGTTCAAATAGATGGGATCCAAAATTCCACCATGATGGTGCTCAATTTACTGTTTAACAAGACCAAGTTAGAGAAAATATAGGCTTTTATCTAATTTATATGTTGTATTGTATAAAGTAATCCAATTCTCAAGCCCCAAATTCATTTTAGGGATATAATTACCACATAAACCGATTTGGGAAATTTGAGAGAGCCAGATGATTTGTTTTTGGTTATATTCTTCATTTTTCAATTTTTTTTTTAATTTCTGTCCTGAAGATGTATACTGAGTCATTAGAAGTTAGATTTTTTTAAAGATTTTATTTCTTTATTTGAGAGAGAGAGCGAGCAGGGGGAGTGGCAGGCAGAAAGAGAAACAGGCTCCCCGCTGAGCAGCGATACCCCCCCTCCCATGCAGGACTCCATGCTGGACACAGGACCCTGAGATCATGACCTGAGCTAAAGGCAGACACTTAACCGACTGAACCACCCAGGCGCCCCTGTAGTTAGATTTTTATATTGGATAAGAAGTTTCTCCCTTTCATTACATTTGTAGTCCATTAACATCTATTTAATTTTTAGAAGATAAAGCAAATGAAAAGTTATCATAGGCATTGTGTGTTAAGCAAAGGAGAAAGAAATCTAATTTTACACAATAATTTATTGGATTTTTTTTCTCTGTAATCTGCCAACTTGATGCCAGAAATATTCTACTACAGTTATTTTACCTAATTTCATTTGCAAGATAAGAAAGGGAAAATAAGTGGCTAATGCAAGTAGTTAAAAGCTAAGTAGTTAAATGCTTCTTTTCAGGATAACTCCATTCTAAGGACACAAATAATAGAAAACATGAGCCTTTATTCTGTAGTCAAGGACTAAAAACTAAGAATACCAAGAACCAGTGTGATATAAAAAGAAAATTATATTATTTTGATAAGTAATATATATCATAAGTCCTTGTCCTTTACACATGAATGAAAAAAAGTAACACATAAATATCTAATCAGTGGCCTTCATATATTTTAAGCTTTGAATCAAAATAAATAATGTTAATCATGAATTTATTCCCTACTCTGTTAGAATCAGTATGGATATGCCTTATATAGCTTCACAAAGTAAAGCCATATATTCAAAAATCAGAAAATGCTAGAAGACCGTAATCTCAGTTGTCAACATTACATCAATATTTAATGAGAGATCTAGTACTTTCTAGTCACCCAGGTCAGAGAGATAGATAACATAAACATTTTAACACGTGAAAATGATCTATCCAGATTTATGTGGGGAAAAAATCACAGCTATAGTTTTAGAGTGGAATATAGTAGTATGGACGTTGTATGTAAAATATTACACAGTCTCTAGCAGGAACAATTTTCTCTAAAGTGCATCATTCATTCATTCAACATTTGAGTGCCCATGATATACCAGGCTCTGTTCTAGGGCAGTAAATAAAACAAAGCCCTGACCTTATGAGTTTACATTCTAGTGTGGGAATTCAAGTAATAAACAAGCAAGTGAAGGTATAGCAAGGCAGAGAAGTAAGATGAAGAATGTGGATAGTGGGGGAGGGTGTTATTTCAGTGAGGAAGATTAAGAGAGTTTCCCTGATAAATGACGTTAGAGTAGTGAAATGGTGAGAGTGGAGGAACAAATAATATAAGCATCAAAGTTAATTAACCAGATTTATTTTGCCTTAACTATCTTTTCAATTTAATAAATTAACTGTAATCATTGTTCTGATTCCAACAGGCTCACTTTGCAAGAAGACAAATTAAGTAGTCAGATTAATGATTTAACTCAGACTAAACATCAGGCTCATAGTGACTGGTCTAGGCTGTAATGTTGGCAAGCCTGGAAGCTTAGTAAAAATCACTTTCTGATATTATTTGCAGTTCACTGTGAATATCCCACATTTTCAAAAATGTGATGACACATTGCCTGAAGCTTTTCCCAGAGCCCCGAAGCCATTGACCAGCCCCAGATTCCTTTGGCATTGCGAAGTACCGCAGTCTTCCTGTCCTAAGTCAGGCTTACCACTGGATATCTGGCATGGCTAATAATTTGACTCATTTCTGTCATATGTCATGGTTCAAATACACTCCCGTGACTTTTTTCCTTCTTAATTTGCTGCCCACTGTTCTGGAATTGCCCCCTAGTTCAAGCTGTTGTTTACTAAACATAAACCTGTAAGGGAACTGTTGCTGTGATGTCCAGCCAGAACTGTCTTTTTGGATATTTAGGAGATTCTCAACCTATCATTTCATCTTTCCTTATTTTCCAATCATCAGTATTAAAGAAATCAAGCTTACTCAAGTTTTGCACTTTTTTAGTTACTTACTAGAATGAACCTAATATCTCTATTTCTATTATTTTTGTCGCAATTACATACTGAATAGATCTTTCTGATTTATTTATTTATAACACTGCTTCTTTAGAAAACTGTGTTCAGAGTGCTAAAAATACACACTTTCAAATGAATTTCTTTAATCTTTAAAAAAAATTAGGGTTGAGTATGTATAAAACACAAAAGTTTAACATTTAAAAACCTCACCAAACTCTGAAATATCTTCAGCCTTATCTGTAAATGTTTGCATTGTTTTTGTTGAAGATAGACATTATACATCAGATGACCTAATTTGAAACTAACAGAAAGTAACAGAAAAGTTATTTATTTGTATTGCATTACCTGGGCAGCGATAGAGAAACTTAGAATGCGGGTGAAGATTTTCCTGTATTTTAAGAAATTCTTAAGCATTTCACATAATGTTGAAATGTTTCAAAAGTTCAAGGGATAGGCTTTTGCTACCTAAGAGATCATCCGTCTCTGATCTCTTGTGGCAATCAACATCTGCTGGAACAATTCTCTCAATGGCTTTTAGATTTGAACTACTGAGGATTAGAACAGATGCTTCCCCTGGGATTCTTCCTGGCTTGCCCTTCACCTTGTTGTCTACTGTTGTCTACAGTGAATGAAGGTTAGTCCCTGACAATAGATAGATGCTAAATCCTCGAGTCAAATGATTTATCGCTATGGTTCCACTTTTAACCTGAGAAGCCAATATTTGCCTCCAGGTTAAACACTCAATTACTTAGGGTTTACTAAGATAAACTCTCCAAAGTCCTTTGTCACTCTAAGTATGACCTGACAGAGCTCAGGGGCAGGCAATGTGAACTGTGGATCAGCAAAGCATTTATGAAATCAACAGGGAGAGATTTGTATATATAATTAGAGAAAAATTGGGGCAGATATGAGATATTATGCCTTAATGTCCAGAGAGTTTAGCAATTATACTCCCTTTCTTTAGAAATCACGACTTGAAGCCCCCTAACCCATAGTGAAAGAGCTGACTTTAGTTGAGTGCCTAAAAAATTCAGGATTTTAGCCAAATGTCTCATTTGAACTGTCTAAATTCATTAAGCTTAGAGAACTGAATTGCAGGATCTTTTGAGAATAGGTTTACTCCAACTGCTATTTCTGCAAAATGAACAAGGTTTTGAAGTACTTCAACTGATCCTAGATTTGAGTGTAGCAATTATGTAATGCCTCTGTCCAGAGACTCTCTAGTATCTTTACTTACAACATTCTCTTCTTCTCTTTTAAATTTTCTGTAAGAATTCTGTAGGAGTAAATCCAGATATGACATCCAGTAGGTAAGTAGATCCAAACTTAGGATAATCTTTAAGAGTCCAAAATAATGAACATCTAAAATGTCAGCATCCTTGGTATGCATGTAGGTTTAAGACAGAAATTCGAAAGTTGAAGGAGCTAAGGTTCATAGGTCAGCACAGCTGTTAGAGATATTCCCCATGATCTTCAGTTGACGAATGACAAGCTAGCTACACAGAGAAGTTAAGAAACTTGGCTAAATTAAACAGTATGCTAAAATTAGACCAGAAACCAAGACTCTTGATTTCTGCTAAACTTAAGAATGCAAATAGATTGAGTGACTATAAATTACCCTGAACCCCAATTACTGAGCTATACACAGATGAGACAGCACTGAGAGGAACTAATCTTAGGTTTGCCACTTTAAATATAGGGAACAAGCATTAACTTCTGATTCTGTTATGGAGGTCCCTCTGCAATTGAGGTTTTAGACATACTCCATATGCTGTGATTCTGAGCTTGCTCCAGGCAATTGGAGACTTTTCTCAAATACATAAATGTCTGGAGAGCTTATATGTAGATATAGAGACCACCTTAAGTAAATGCATTCATTTTACAATGTATTTATGCATTGTAAAGAATACATCTTTATAGTAACTAGCTGTGCTTTAGCGTACTCTAAGTTCCTAGTAGCATTTTATCAACAATATTTAAATTGTCAACTGATTTCAAAATTTTAGCTCATTAGTAATGGTTGTACTTGAATAGTTTTACTGTGACAGGAAAGTATGCCAAACGATGACTCTAAATCTTTGGGTAGCCCATTGAAGGATGTGTTTGGCAGTTAATTGAAAAGCATCTAAAATTTCAAAATGTTTCCCACATATATAACTGAGAAAGCAATTTCTGAAAAACAAAAAAGAAGTCAAACAATATAAGCTTGAAATTATTGGGGTGGGGTGTAGGGGGAAAAGGGGAATTTTTGTGATCAATCAGGAGAAGTATGAATAAATTCTACAATGGATGACTTATAGGAAATTTAGTGGGTCAGACTCTTATAGATTCATTTTATTTTATTTTGATAGTCTCAGATCTACAGATGCTCAAATTGAAGGCAGACAGCCTTACTGTGAAGTAAGACTTTATTAAAATGTGTGGGTTCTTCTTTCACTCATATTTCAGAACCAAATTTGGCCCTCAAGAACTTGTATCCAGTGTCTCATTATGTCAATGACATTTACATTTTTGGAGCCATAGATAGTGTTTGCTCTGGGAGTAAAAAACTTGTTTCTTATGAAACTCTTTGGTCATAGATACCTCTGTTTGATAAAGAAATTGGTGCTTAATTAAAGTTTCGTTAGCAATAGGAAGTTATCCCTTTTTCAAAAAAGAAAGAAAGGAAGAAAGTTAAGAATAAAGGAGAAAATAAAAGAAAATAATAAAGCATAAAAACATAAAAAAAATAAAAATAGAGGGAAACATCTCAAGGGGATACTGTTATGTTTAATAAAACCCAATATCAAAATTAGCTCTGAGGAACTAGACTCTTACTTGACTAGAACAGAAATAAAAATATCCAGAGAAAGGATGTGAATAGTAAGGGAAAAAAAAAAAGAAAAAGCTAATTCCACTTAGTCTACATAAAATCCCAGATAAATCCTGCACCTCGTCTGAATTATTTTCCCTTGCTAAGTAAAGCTTGTCATACACCATCTAAAGCAGTAGTTTTCAAGTAAGGATAATTTTGCTCCTAGGGGATATTTGGCATTGTCTGGAGACATTTTTGGCTGTCCCAGTTGGAGGGATGCTAATGTTATCCAGTGGATAAAGGCCAGGGGTGCTACTAAATATCTTACGATGCACAGGACAACCCCCACAACAAATCATTAATCTGCTTTAAAATGTCAGTGGTGCTACTGTAAAGAGAGCTTGTTCTAAAATTACCCAACATGTGTAAATAATGTGTAAAAAAATGGGAATGAAGATCAAATGTCCCTCTCAGGTACTTTATAATTTCTCCTATACATACTGGACCATAAGTTGAATGTGGCAATGTAGACTACATTGCCATTTGTGGAAAAAAAAAGTGCAACAGACTAACCATCTGCCACCAGGCCTGGCATGATGAACTTGGGGATATTTCACAAACAGAATGCAATGAATAGTATGACTTTTTTTTTAAGGTTTTATTTATTTGAGAGAGAGAGAGTTAGCAAGAGAGAGCACAAAGGCAGACACCTAACCAACTGAGCCACCCCGGCTCCCTTGAATAGTATGACTTTTATTCCTGTTAATATTTTATCCTCATGTGCTCTTGATCTAACACTTAAAATTTTAATTCTTTCCCCCGGTGCTCTAAATTTTGAACATGACCTTTTTATTTTTAATGTTTCGATTTTGTTTTATTAAGATATCTTTGGAGTAAACTCATAAATAGACATCTTACCTCGCAGGTAAATATGTCATATATTTTCAGTCAACATATGAGTCTTAGCCATGCATAATTAATTTTTATGTTTAAAAATTGTACTTACCTCATTCTACAAAGGAATGGAGTAATATTCATATTCAGAGACAATATTTATTAAATTATTGATGGTATTTTTAGGTTAGTAAAGTACCTACAATATCAATATTGAAACAGTTGATATAGGATGCATTTTGTTTATGGAGTCAAATGAAAATCTTTATAACATTCGGCAAACTCTAAAATATTTAATCCATGCAGCACCTTGTGAGATATTTTCATAATTTTATAGATATTGTAAAAACTCGATGTTCAGTAATTCTTATATTTATTACTATTATGGAAATAACAACATTGTTAAATAGCATGAGGGGAAAGAAGGCATAAGAAAATAATATGATTTTTTAAAGCTATTATTATGCTATATATTGGCTCACTCTTAGTATTTATATATTCTGAAAAACTAGGTTCAATGGTTCAATGTATTATTTTCTAAAAATGAGCTGTATTTTTAAAAATGCTCAAAATTACCAAATATCTTCAGTAAGATCTATCACTCTAAGCCCATAACATAAATGGTTATATTCTCTGTCCACACACCTTTGGGAAACAAGCTGTTGTAAACAGGAGAGCTTGAAAGTCAGACTCCTGTTTTAAACTCTGGGCATGCAGAAATGAAGTAAGCAAGCCAGTTATTCCTGTGAACATCCCAGTCTAATTAGCCCAGATAATTAAAAGGTAGAAGGATCACAGAACATGGAGTGACCAGGTTGGCCTAGAACATTCCCAAATGTTCCACCAATGAGTTCGCATTTGACCAGAATGTTCAACTAAGTTTACTAGTTGCAGAAGGTAGACAGGGAAAAAGCCTCCCAAGGAAAAAGAATAGCATGTATTTTGGAGAAAGGTAATTAAATTCAAGTCAGTGAGCACTTGTTGAATGCCTACCCTACACATTTGCCAAGATATCTAAATAAGACAATTGCTCTCTGCAGTGAGCATGGGCACATGTGGATTATGCCCATCATCTCCAGATTTATAATCTATTTAGATTTTCATAGGCTAAGGACTTCAAATTATTACAAATTGTGACAAAAAAATTTATTTATGACAACAGACATGACAAGAGCTACTACTTGAATTCATTTTGCCAGTATTGAATATAAAGAATTTGAAACTATAATGTTGAACTTAAAATTTGTGATAACATACACATTGATCCTTCCACAAACTCTGAGATGATTTTGCCAGTTTGTGATCTCACCTTAATTAAGTGGGTACAGTGTTTATTTGTTTGTTTGTTTGTTTGTGTTTCATTTAAAGCCACAGTGACTCCACGTTGTTTGCCAACACTGGAAAAAGAAAAATATGTATAAAATTCTTCTTAGACTGATTTATTTTTAGTAGCAATAGCAACAATTGCTAAATTTGAGTAATACCTTGTAGTTAACAATAAGCTTTCCCTCCTATGCTCATTTAATAAATTCTTTGTATCAATATACAAAATGTGTTAACCACTTGAAGGGAATTAGAAGAGAAGAAAGGGCAAGATATTTATTGAGCAGACTGTTAATGATCATTTTATTAGTTGATTTATGTATATTATAAAACCATTGCCAATGACAAAAATATTCCATAATAACCAGTCATCTTTGTGTGTCTCTATTTCTATGAGTTCGGCAGACTATAACGATTACAAAACATTAGCAAGACGACACAATTTAAAATTTAGGTGTTTTCTTTAAAATAATTTTTTTAAAGATTTTATTTATTTATTTGACAGAGAGAGAGAGAGGGAGAGAGAGAGCACAAGCAGGGGGAGCGGCAGGCAGAGGGAGAAGCAAGCTTCCCGCTAAGCAAGGAGCCTGATGCAGAACTCGATCCCAGGACCCTGGGATCATGACCTGAGCCGAAGGCAGATGCTTAATGACTGAGCCATAATTTGCCAAATAGTTTTCTAAACGCATTTCCTTTTGGTGTGGGTTTCAAACAACGTTTAAATACAATGTCCCCAGTGAAAGTAAATAGCACTCAATTGGAAAATTTCTGGAAATAATTTGCTTAAATCTGTAACCATGTGCTAGCTTAGAGAACACATTACACTAGTCCCAGTCAAGTTCAGAGATGGTGTAGAGCAAAGCCCCAGTTGAAAAGATGGGCTCCCAGCGAGATGCCTCCAATAGCATTTATGTCTGTGTCCAGAACGGCACAAGAAAGGATTTTCCTTCTAAGCTTAAACACAGGTGTGGCCCTGATTTTCCTAAAAGGGATCACTTTTCAGTATTTCACTGTTTTCAGAAATTTTATTAAAATATTCTCAATGCTGTCCTCTGTGGAAAAAAAGTGATGAAGTACATAAGATGAAACTTTAGTGTGTTCCATTTTCATACTGATTGAGGTCAAACACAACAAACAGGTGTCTTGTTCCTGACAATCATCAACCTAATGTTTTATCTAGGTTCATATTTTAATGTATATTAAGGACCTCGGTAAAATGATGTATATCTGTGCCTTATATTTCTAAATAGATACAAACTTTTCATCAAGGAAAGGACTTAGTTTTTTAGTGCATTTTTTAAAGAATTTATTTTATTCTTTTGTGTTTGTTTTTTTAATTTTTATTGTTATGTTAATCACCATACATGACATCATTAGTTTTTGATGTAGTGTTCCATGATTCATTGTTTGTGCATAACACCCTGTGTTCCATGCAGAACGTGCCCTCTTTAATACCCATCACCAGGCTAACCCATCCTCCCACCCAAAGATTTTATTTATTTGCCAGAGAGAGAGTGGGAGAGTACAAGCAGGGGGAGTGGCAGGCAGAGGGAGAAACAGGCTCCTTGCTTCGATGTGGGACTCGATCCCAGGACCCGGAGATCATGACCTGAGCCGAAGGCAGACGCTTAACAATCTGAGACACCCAGGTGCCCCTTTAGTGCATTTTTTTACTTTTAGTAATTTGGCTCTGGGCAAAGGAAAGCAAATGGCAAAGTGTCTGCAGCAGAGATAAGACATATAACTGATACTGCAGAATATTATCTTTCCTTTGCTCTATGAATATAGCTTTGTTTGACTTCTGTTAATTCTCAGAGCTTTTTAAGGAAGAGAAAATGTGCCTAATGATTTCATTTGGCATCCTGAATAGATTTTGTTACATGTCACATGTATAATTCTGTTTTTGTCGAAATTAAGGATATTTAATATCTTGAATCCTTGAACCCAGGTGCAAATAAGTTAATTTGGGAATTGTAAAATTTTATTAGTTATTTTTAGGATTGAATGTATTGTCAGAGAAAATGGCAATATTAGACCCTCCAAATTTATTTATTTATTTATTATTTATTTATTTATTTGAGAGAGCACGAGTGAGAGCAAGAGGGGGAGGGGCAGAGGGAGAGAGAGAATCTTATGTAGTCTCCACACCCAGTGTGGAGCCTGATGCGGAACTTGATCTCAGGACTCTGAGATCATGACCTGAGCCTAAATCAAAAATTGGAAGTTTTGGGATGCCTGGGTGGCTCAGATGGTTAAGCGTCTGCCTTGGGCTCAGGTCATGATCCCAGGGTCCTGGGATCGAGTCCCACATCGAGCTCCCTGCTGAGCAGGGAGCCTGCTTCTCCCTCTGCCAGCCGCTCTCCCTGCTTGTGCGTGCTCTTTTTCTCTCTCTCTCAAGTAAATAAATAAAATCTTTAAAAAAAAAAAAGTTGGAAGCTCAATCAATTGAGCAACCCAGGCACCTTGGACTCTCCAAATGTATTTTATTTTATTTTAGCTTTCTTTAAAATTTAAATTCAATTAGCCAATGTATAGTGGACTCTCCAAATTTAAGTATGAAAGGACCCTTTAAAATGTTGAAAATAATGCAAACTGTGAAGAAGAGAGTGAATGAGTGAGTGAGGGAGGGAGAAAAGCAAGGGGAGCTTCTAAGACTTTATGCCCTCTCCTGTACTTGACTATAAAAATTTTCCGTTCTGTTTTTCTGGTTGTAAATCATCCCACTTCTGTGGTGCACACTATGCACTGTAGTGTCCCCCACGATCTCCGGAGGCTGTCCTTAGTTTCACTCCCATCTCCCCAGCCTGGTTTACTTTACTTCACCAATATAAAGCGTCAACTACCCTTCGGCTGGTAGCTTCTCAAGAAGGCTGGGCTCGGTCACCCTCTCTGTGCTCACCTCACTACAGTTTCAGGCACTCTTCAAACCCCATTGTAAGCCCCACCTCCTTCAAAGACCTGTGGCAGTATTCGCTCTGAAGCAGTTCCCTTGTGTGAAAACATCGAAGAGAAGCATCAAGTTTAGGGAGATAATTCCAATCGCAGATACCGTTGTCCTCTGTAGGATTAAGTTGGCTCAGTTTGCCTATGGTTAAACCCCAATTTGACCTTTTCCCATCCTTTCCCATTATATTCCTTCACATACTCTGTAGCATAGTCACACCGGAAACTTCTTCTAAAGCATACATTTTCCTCCTCTGTGGCTTGTTTGATATATGACGCTTCCCTCCGAGTATGCGGAGTGTTAAGCTAATATTTCTGAAGTCTTTACTGTGTGCCAGGAACTATGCTAAACGTTTTATTGAAATTTGTCATTTAGCGCCACAGCTCTGCTATGAACCAGAACTATTACTTTACACAGATGAAGAAGTTCAGGTGTAATGAGGTCTAATAACTTCACCTCCTAAGATCCATTTCTCCAAGGCGATGTGTCGCCCCCCTTAAGCATTACTTCGAAACCAGTGAAGTGCTGTGCGGTGCAGAGTCAGCGGAACACGTTTTGATGAATAGGGTTTATGATTTGGATGATGTGAATTCTTTGCAATATTTAACTTTTTTTTCTTATATCAAAAATCTGTACATCTTTTCGGGCTCAATTCATATGTGACCTCCTCAGTCTCTCTAGTGAGACTCTCAGCCCCATGCTCTGCATCACAGCCATTTCTGCTGCCTTCCTACTCACTGGCAGGTCCATGACCAGCATGACCAGCATCGCCTGGAGCTTTTGAGAAGAGCAGACCATGGCTATACTCGGCAACTACTGAATCAGTGCTTCCATCTTAATGGGAGCAAGCTCCAGATGATTCATATAGATAGTAAAGTTTGGGAAGCAAAGTACTAGGTACTTCTTTCTGCATTTCATTATTCAAAACAACTAATTATCATTCCTCTTTGCCTGAGATTTTCCAAACAGAAGGGCTAGTGTGTTATTTATATTTGTCTCACTCAGAGTGACTGGCCTAATACTTCCCATATGGATGCTACTCGACACATTTTTATTAAGTGTATTTATTAAACTGAGAGCAAATTCCATGGGAGTTGTACCTTTATATCTCCCATAACTTGGAGAAACAATATTCTCTACACTCTAAGTTCTGGGAATGTAGTTATTATATCTATTTAGTTCATGTGGTGCCGACCTAGTACATGGAAGGTACATCAGTGATTAATGATGGAGGGAAGCACTGGGTAAACTAATCAAGATGATTGATTAATGTATCAGAGAGAGTGTTTTTGAGGTATAATTTTACTTTGAATTTATTTAGTTAACAAATATTGATGAGAACTTATGTATCAAGGAGTGGTATGAGTTATTTTTTGGGGTATAAGTTCTTTACAAATATTAACTTGCATTCTGAACTAAGATTGCTTGGTCAAGCATAAATCTATGTTCAATCAATAAAGGTTGACTCGGGATACCTCATTCAATTCTAATATACCATATAGCACATCTATTTTAGGTCTTTTTTTGCATATGAGTAATTAATGTGCCATAGTTGATATAAACCAGCAGTATTTAAACAATTTTTAAATATTTTCCTTTCATCAAATTAATTGTAAGTGAACCCTTCAGTACATGGTATGCCACTCACTTCTGCTTGGTATTAAAATAGAATATCCAGATATTTCAGCAGAAACCCATAATCCATTTCAGAAGTACTCTGACAAGTTCAGTCAGATTTAATATTATAATATATGTTTTATGCTTCATGCACTGATCATATATGTACATGATTTTATATTTAAAGGGAGGGAAGATCCCAATCCGATGGACATCACCAGAAGCTATTGCTTACCGCAAGTTCACGTCAGCCAGCGACGTATGGAGTTATGGGATTGTTCTCTGGGAGGTGATGTCCTATGGAGAGAGACCATACTGGGAGATGTCCAATCAGGATGTAAGTATTTGTAGTCAATGAATTATGGTTTCAGATTAAGAGATCAAGCTGTGCAAGGAAGTGGAGCATAATGAAACCAGGTGGCTCCCAGTTTGTGACACTGAAATAGAATCCTTAGAAGAAATGAAATAGTTTCAAAGTCTTGCAAGGATATTAATTGAATTGCTCTTACAGCTTTACATGTTTCCCTGAAGCAGAGGTTTAGAAATGAGAGAAAATGAAGACATTTGTAACAAGAATGTAATGAAATAAGTGACCGAAAAGATAGTCAATAAATATGGGGAACTGTTTAAAGTATTTTTACTGCAAAATTGTTTCTATGTAACATTAATAAGCCGCATGTCTGCCATCCTTCATAGATTTAATTAATGCATCTATGCCAACATTTTGTTTACTTAAACATAGTATTTCCCTATGTCAGCCAAAGCAACCGATCTCTAGTGTGTTGTTTCTCTTAATGTATTAAACTTGCATGTGAATTTAGTCATACGAATTGAAGTATCTGGATGGAAAAATAATGTTAAACTTTCTATTGTAACTGTGATATGATTTTTGAAAAGAATTTTTGTTTTTAGAAGTCATGTCTTGCAAATGCTTAGTAAAAGGTTGCTGTTGACATGGGATCAGCACTCAGAGACTTGTCTTTATGCTTAGCCAAAGACTTTGAGCATGATCTCAAAGATACATGAGATGGAAAGCTGAGATGCTTTTAGTCATTTGCTACTCACTACATATAAAACTGCTTTTATTGTATTTTCATTTAAAATTTTCTGTACTTTTCCAATCTAGCTATTGTTATAATAGTGCTGAGAAAATCAGACTCACTTTTCCACATCTCTATTTTTCCAAATTTTCTCTGTATTAGAGGATCTCAAAGTGTGGGCTCTGGACCAGCAGCCTTAGCAGGGCCTGGGAATTTGCAGTAATGCAAATTCTCAGGCCTTCCACTAGACTTATGGAATGAGAGGAGAGCAATCTATATATTAAGTTCTCCAGATTATTCTGATACACAGCAAGTTTGAAAAATCACTGTTTTATGTGATTTAAAAGTACAAATGAACTAATAGTTACTTCATTGTTCTGCACATAGGAGTTTACCTTAGGAACTTAACTATGATTTGGAAGATACCGTTTCAATGAAGTATAACAAAATCTGTCCACTTTTTTCTGCATTCATTCACATATGAACAATATTCCATATAAATCTGTATTACCAAATAATAATTTCTTTATAACTCATTGAATTTCCTATATCACAGAATGTTTCTTCTGATTTTCATCTGAAAAGGAGCTTTACAAATGCTTCTTTCCCAAATTCACTCTCTCTCTCTCTCTCTCTCGACCTTCCTTTATATAACATTTCTGGGCAAGAATAATCACTTATTTATTTGATAAGCTGTCATCCTTTTAAGTAACTGAAAATGAGAATTTTTCCACTTAACTTTAAAATATTCATATTGGTGTACCCTTCCCATGGAGAATAAAAGGAGTTTCAGTTCTGAAGTCCCTGGAAACTGCTTCTCACACAGGTGATTAAAGCTGTGGATGAAGGCTATCGGCTGCCGCCCCCCATGGACTGCCCAGCTGCATTGTATCAGCTGATGCTGGATTGCTGGCAGAAAGACAGAAACAACAGACCCAAGTTTGAGCAGATTGTCAGCATTCTGGACAAGCTTATCCGGAACCCAGGCAGCCTGAAGATCATCACCAGTGCCGCAGCAAGGTGACACTTTGATTTTGCATTCTGCTCTCACTCAGAAATTAATGCATTTTCTATGTCCACTGTGTTAATTTTCTTCTCCCACTTCCCTAACTGCATTCTTTGAAACTTGTATTCCTGAGGACTGGAGAAAAGTGTCTCTATTTTCTTCCTTAAAAAAAAAAAAAAAAAAAAAAAAAAAAAACTTTCAGGAGAAATTCTTATGTTGTTTAATCATAATGATGAAATTCAGAGATATTTTTAACTTCCAACTTGACCAGGAGCGTCTACATTCAGGCTTGTGTTTAAGTCTTCAGGAAATAGGAACACTGGACATGTAGCTTCTTTTCACTCTCTACTATTTAAGCAAAAATGTTTTAAAGGAAAAAGTAAGAAATCTCCTAGAGTGGTGGTGAATTCTAGTGAAGTACTAATTATTTCCTCATTTAAAATAAAGCTTCAAAAATAATAATATTTCTAAAACATCGCACTGGTCAGCAGAATGCAATCCCCCCCACACCGTGTAACTAAACAAACATTTGTTGAACCCATGTTGTGTGCAAATTACTTTGTTAAGACACTGTAGAGAACAAAACTGAGAATAAAATAATGTGTGTCCCCCTGACAAAAGACAAACGTCAGTACATCAAACCTATAATGCAATCCTGACTGCACGACATCCATTAGATTTTACTCATATTCCTCCTAGCTGAGAATCACTGAGTTTTCTTGATGATTTTGAAGAATGTAAGTTAAAGTCTATCTAAAAAGTGCAATTGAAGAAATGGGGAATGAGAGATGAATTTTGTCAGGGGCCACGAGAAGGAAAAAAAAAAGTGTTAATATATTTAGTATTTCTCAGAGAAGCTAAAGGCAAAGCCAACTGTCATATTTAAAGATTTATATTCTCATTGTGCACAGAAGAGCAAAACAGTTCTTTTCCATTCTGATATGTGCTCTTATAGGACAGTTACATGGTTTTAGTAAAAGAATTATACTTAGTGTGCATATAAATCCACAGTATTAAGTGGGATGTATAAATGCTACATAGTGATGATTTACTGTGACTCATGTAAAAGGTATAATATAATGCCTTATTGGAAAGAGTTTGTTTCTTTTTTGCTGTCTTTACTGATAATCGCCGAGAATTATGACTTTCAAATTGATAGAGCATTTCCAGCTGCATTTTATAATAGCATATATGATTTTTTACATTAAGAGGAACAATTATATTGAGACTACATGATCCAGGTTTTGCACTATATTTGGATAAAATGAGTAAGAGGAATCTGAACCAAAGTCTTAATATCAGCATCTAAAATTGTAGGTTATTTATTGAAATAATTTATTGAAATAATAATAATTTAGGGGTCACTAAGATTGAACTTGATGATATGTCCTTTGTAGGAAAAACTACTCGTAACTTATCCTGTAAGAATGAATCTCTTGTTGGAATCTTCACAGAGAGAAACTGAACAGACTCTTGGAAATCTACCCGACGGGTTAACAACTAACAGTGTGATGAACCTGTCCTTCCCTGGGCCATAGGGTCCTCATTTTGTACCCTGAAGCCATTTCTTTTGATCTTTACTCAATAGCAATCATGGGGAAAAACAACAAAAAATAAATATCTTTCAATTCTTTCCATATCATAAAAAAAGACACTCAAATCATTTCCATAGGATGGTATTATCCAAATAAAAACTAACTCATGTAATATGCTCAAGAGATATTTAACTCCAATCCTGTGTGGGGAAATTGTATTAATATCAGATCATAGTATATCAGGATATATCCTAGTATCCAAACTTCAACATGCTTCTTAAACTCACTTTTCCGTTCTTATTGAAATTGAATATCATTTCTCCTAATATATATCCTTAATACTTGAATAAATTCTATGTATTTTGTCACAAAACATGTAATTTTAGGGAAAATATTTTTCTAAGAGGTGCCATATATCTTAATTCACTTAAATATAAAAGTCCTGGAAATTGTATATGTTTACTTATTGCCATTAAAATACACAACTAGGTGGATTGCGTCAATATACATTGATCAGTAACAACCTCAAGTTGCCATGCAACATGCAACAATGTCAAGAAAATATTATTTTTCCTTTAGAAAATTTGCTTTCCCATTTTAATAATGCTTATTTCATCCTTTATCATCACTTACTAACTCATTCCCTCCCCCCTTTAATTTTCCAGTGATGCCCTTGCCACATACTTCGTTGAGAAAATACAAGCCCTCAGATGGGAAATTCTAACAGCAAAACAAAAAGTTACTGGTTCCTACACCTACCCATCTTGCCTATTTTTTCCACTAATTATAAGAGAGGACTAGATTAAGTTCCCTCTACTTGTCAGAGGCAAATCCTTCCTTTCTCTCCCTCTCGCCTCTCTCTCCCTCCCTCCTCCCTTGCATATCGGGGCACTTTTGGAAGGCAGAACCACTGCCATAGAAATGTGTTAAATTACATTTTTTCTTAAATTTTCCAGGTGAGAAGAATCACAGGGGAACTAATTAAAGAGACAGCTATCCTGGTCTAGCCCAACTACTGACTCAGCATCTCTAGGAAAGGGGAATGGAATTTGGATGTTTGATAAAAAACTTCAGGTGATTTTTATCATACAGGGAATTCAGGAGATACTGTTTGCCCACATTACTTCTGCCGGCCTCACATGTCTGCCAAAGTCTTCCTTCTTTATCCACAAGCCTTCACGGCCAAACCTCTCAAATCAGAGTCTCACAGTCTCCTCAAACTTAATATTCTAAAAATTTATGTTTTTATTTTCTCCTGGTAGCTTCACCCTTCCACTGCCTTCCTAATTTAATTTAATACACAGGCACCCCCTCATTTGCCCAAATGGGATTAGAGCAACTCTTGGCACCTCTTTCTGGCCCTCCCCACTTTGATCTAGAAGATCACTAGGTCAGCAAGACCTGTCCCTCTCCCCCTGCACTGCACTCTCTTCCATGACTCTCTCCCCCTCTGGCTGAGACCCTGCAAGAACCTCCTAGCTTGTCCCCCTGCTTTCACTCCTGCCTGCCCCAGCATCTTTGCACGTAGCCTTCAGAATTTTCTCATCAAAATATATGTGATATAATTTCAGTCATCTTTTTATAACCGATTTTGAGTTCGCATTGTACTCAGAAAAAAAATCTAGACTCTTGCTGGTGGTATAAACAGCCCTTCTTCTGCAATGTCACTGCTTTTATTCACGTATTACTTTCTTCATTTTTCAATAACTATTTATTATAATCTAGTCTCCTATGTGCTAGGCATGTGTAGACTCTGGAGAACAGTGAAGAGGGCAAATATGGTCCCTACCATTCTAGGGCTTACATTATAGAAAATGTACAATAAACAACAGACAAGTAGAGGAAGGAAGTAAATACATCATTGTGACAGATAATCAAAGGGTGGTGGGCAAGAGCCCTCTGTGGAGGTATTTGAGCCGAAACCTAAAGAAAGAAAAAAAGCCAGCTGTTTAAAGAGCCCCACCCCCACCCCCAAAATGTATTCTTGCCATAGGAAAAAAAAACTGCAAGTGAGTTTGGAGGGTTCTAGAACGTAGCAGAAGGACAACATAACTGAAGAGCAGTAGGGGAAGAAGAGTCTCTCATGACTCTGAGAAGGCAAACAGAAGCCAGAGCACTTGAGGCTACCCAGACCATGTAAGGACTTGGGAATTTTTTTGAAATGCATGAGGGATCCATTAAGGCATTTAAAGCAGAGAAGTGACACGATTTGATTTACATGGCTGCTTTGTGGAGGAAGGGGCAAGAGTGTGAGGAGAGGGGCATTTCAAGCTTTCAGTCTGTGCCACTTTCACTTAATATTCTAGTCTCAGTGGCCGAGTTCAAGTTCCTTCAGAAGGCCACCACATTTCAGATATGAAGACAATTGTACAGGCTGTTCTCCTTATGTTAGATTCTCAGTTTCATCCTTCTTCCTTCAGGAAGCATCCTTTTCATTCATCCTCCTTCAGCATCTTGTATTAATTGAGGCACTCTGTGGCAACGTCATTTAATGGTCCACGCCATTATTTTTTACAGAGTGCCAACACAATTTTAATTCTTATGTGTGTGTTCTTTTTAAGTATCCATTACTCCAATAAACTCTAAGCCCTATGAGATCAGATGCCATGTTTCTCTTGTATTACCACTACCAGGTTGGTACTGGTAACTAAATGACTATTTATTAAGTACATGAATATACATTTTTTAAAATAATAAATGCCCATTTCAATAGATACATGATTTAAAAAGAATTCTAGTTTTTATTCTATTCATTATAGAGATTTCTGCAGACATTAGTCATGATACTAAAAGCTTAAAACTTTCTCCTAAGCAAAATTTCGTGTCTCTCTCTCTGTCAACTCAACTCCAAAAACATCCTCCTCCAAACACAGGGAGATTATCCCAGTCTGAGTTTGTGGATGGCACCAAGGATTCAAGTTTCTGAATGACTTATTTAGATCAATGTACAGAATTATGCCTATAAAGTCCATTAGGAAAAATAACATTATTCTATCATTCCTATGGAAATGATGTTTTCCAGAGTCAGCCTGTGTCTAGTTAGTTTCATGGCAAAATTTATTTCATATACATTATAGAAATCCTTCTACGATGCATCATTTCACTTTTCAACCTTCATTAGAGTTGATGATTCATAACAGAGTCATTCCCAGAGAATCTGCCACTAAGAGTGTCTTTGTGACTATCACTGCTGAAAGTGGGAAGATATATAAGCAGATGGTCAGGGTGTGCCAACTAAAAACTTAGATATTGCAAGATGCGGTGAGAAGAGAAGGGAAGTTATATTAAATTTTATATTGTGATTGTCTTCCAGTAGTTGATTTATTTTCCTAAAAGTAGTGTAATTGGAGGAGACATACATGAATTTGAAGTTTAGACAGTACATTGACATGAAGCCACAGATGTTCAGTTAGCAGTTACTTTGTGCCAGGCATTCTACTAGGCCCTGTGGTGATTAGCTGTAGAGAAGTAACTTTTGAATGCTGGATGAAATATCATTAGGCAGATAAGATCATATCAGGCTAGGGGAACATTGTACAAAGAAGCAAGACACACGAAAACGTAGAATACTTCCAAATTTTTTTGCATCATACAATTCTGCTGGAATATAGGATAAAAAAAAAAAAAAGGCAAGGATGACAGATCATTTCATGAGATAATGGAAGATTTCATGGCATCATTGGAAATCTGGACTTTTGTCCATGAGGAAAAGAGGAACCATGGAAGATACTTAAGTGACACGTGGTGGGGTGCCTATAGAATAGTTCTCTGGCAGCTAGTCCTAAGAAGCGCTGATGGTAAAGAAAGAGGTTCAAAATAAGGAGTTGGGAGGTTATTTCAGTTGTCTAAGAAAGGGCTTCCTCTAGGGAAGAGCAGAAGAAACAAAAAGAAAAGGTATGAATTCAAAAAGTTTTACTGAAGTGTTATAGGACACGGTGGCCAATGAGATGTGCAGAGTGACAGAGGGAGTATCGGAGAGTCCTTCCAGGTTTGGAAAATGGAGGACTATGAGAACAGTGCTCTCACTGACTGCATAGGAAGGGCATAAGGAAGAACAGGTCTGTGAGACAGATGAGCATTTTGGAGCAATGAGACCAAGTCCCACAAGAAACTAGACGTTCACATCTCAAATTGGGGAAGAGATTAAAACTGGGCAATCAACATAAAGTCTTCTCTCTGTAAAGAAAATAAAAAAACCTCATGGTCAGAAACTTGCTTAGGGGTACAAATCTCAATCAAATAAGGCTGAGCTTGTTGGTTTAAGATTTTATTTATTTGAGAGAGAAGGAGAGAATGTGAGAACGAGCCAGGGGAGGAGCGAAGGGAGAGGGACAAGCAGACTCCACGGTGAGCACAGAGCCCGGCCTGGGGCTTGATCTCAGGTCCCCGAGGTCATAACCTGAGCCGAAGTCAAGAGTCAGATGCTTAATCAGTTGAGCCACACAGACGCCCCTGGTAATGCTGGGTTTTATCTCAAATAGATCTCTCTTTATTTTTCTAAAATTATAATTTCTAATTAAAGCTCTCATATGGATTATCAGGAGACTTTATGAATAGTGGAGGGTGTTGGTTCACGGAGGTTGACACTGGGCCATCCCTCCTCCCGATCTGTCAGACTGAACTTTTGAGCTTCTCCATGCTACTTGTGGCCTGCCCTGGTGTCTGGAGATCCTTCTGAAGCCTCTAAATGCCTCAGTCCCTTAGTCCAGAACCAAAATGTCTACAAGAGCTAGGAAGTTAATTGAAATGGGTGAATGCTTCCATCCTATGTAACAGGGTGTGAGAGTAGCTCATGGGGATTTCAGGCCCATTATAAGGGGATTGTAGAGCCAATTAATGTCAGTGTTGGCAGTCCAAAAAGAAAAAAAAAAGCATGAAACATTCATAAATATCTCAGAACATTAACCCACTGCATAAACTACCCAGAGAGAAAGAAAACGGTCTCTTTACAGCTTTGGGGAACAGTACAAATCACAGAGCAGAAGGATACGAAGTGGTTGGTAAAAACAAAGCGCAGAATTACAAATGTGACTTAGACCATTACTGAATCCACAGCTCAGGGAATTTTCCAAAAGTGTATGGAATGAACTGTTATCAAAAGCTGCTAAAGAGTGGGGTGGGGGGAAAGACAACTGAGAGAAAAAAGCCATTCAGTTAAGCAAGGGTAATAACATTGTGTCCCTTTAGAGAACTATTTTGATTCTTTTAGAGTGATACATGCGATACATGAGTCGGCTTCTCTCCCTGCCCCTCTCCCTCTGCAACCCGCCTCGTGCTCTTTCTCTCTCTCTCTAATAAATAAAATCTTAAAAAAAAAAAAAAAAAAAAACGAATTGAGGAAATCTTTCTTAAAGAAGTTCTTGATAGAAAATACTTCCATGGGGCGCCTGGGTAGCTCAGTCAGGTAAGTGTCTGCACTCAGCTCAGGTCCTGATCCCAGGGTCCTGGGATCACGAGCCCCACATCAGGCAGAGGGAGCCTGCTTCTCCCTCTCCCTCTGCCTGATGCTACCCCTGCTTCTGCGCTCTCTCTCTCAAATAAATAAATATTCTTTTAAAAAGAGAAAAAAGATATTTCCATAAGAATAAATACAAAATGGTCTTACAATGATAAATTTTCTCCTACTTCCTAACATATAATTTAGTTATACAGATAGGAGAAATAAGCAAAATTCGTTTTAGCCCAGTGGCTCAGTTGGTTAAACATCTGACTCTTGATTTCAGCTCAAGTCATGATCTCTGGGTGGTGAGATCGAGCTCCGTGTGGGTGTGGAGCCTGCTTGGGAATCTCTGTCCCTCTCCCTCCCTGCCCCCACTCTAAGAAAATTTAAAAAATTCATTTTTTAAAAGAGACTATTTTGAAGGATTAATTTTGTATAATTTAAATATCTTTTATGATACATATTTTATACTATATAAGTATTCAATTGGTTTTATATTATATATAAAATATAGCTCCTGGATTTAAATAAATTAACTTATTTTTATGAATGTAGCTAAATTAAAAATAAAGAAGACTAGAGAAAAATGAGAGATGAATTAATTCTTTTCTATTTAGGCAGTAAGATGCCTTTTTAAATTTTTGGATATTTATATAAAATGAAATAAATTATTTTTTCTTTAAATTTACATAATTTTTATACTTCAGGCAGTTGGATTCTTCAATAATATTTTAACTTATGGAATACAAATTTTTGGCATAAAGTATTAAATAATACATTCCATGTATTTAGAATGAGGTTCTAAAGTGAAGGCAACCAATTCATGGCATAAGGTCTTAAACAATATATTGAATTTAATTTTTAAAAATTTTTTTAAAGATTTATTTGTTTTAGAGAGAGAGAGAGAGAGCATGTAAGTGGGGGGGAGGGACAGTGGGAGAGGGAGAAAATCTCCAGCAGACTCCCTACTGAGCATGGAGCCCAACATGGGGCTCCATCTCAAGACCCTGAGATCATGATCTGATCTGATGCTTAACCACTTGAGCCACCCAAGCACCCCTTTAATTTAATTTAGAATGAGGTTCTGCAGATCCAATTACACTCAGTTAATATATTGAAATGATTAAAATATATTGTTCCATTGCATTGACCACTAACTTTGAAGGGATTTATTTTTATTAATTTGCAGGATAAATAGGAGCAAACATAAGCAATACTAGTAATGTTTCCCTGTTACTGGCACTAAATTAACGTAAATAAAATGCTTCTGATTTCTAAGAAAACACAATTATTTTTGAGAATAACTGTTTTGACAAATACCGCATCCTTTAAGAGAAGTCTAACAACCAAAACAATCTATTTATCAACGTGACTTTGACCTCCAATTCTGAAACTGACAGGGTGACTTTCCTCACTGATCAAATATGATGCAGAACCTTTTAGAGGGAAGCGAGTGTGCCAAAGACCCAGATGATTTTTTTTTTTTAATCTTAAAAATCAAAGTAGGTAATTTTGCCGCTGGGAGGAATTAGGCCAGATGTAATAGCTATAACTGCTAAGATTCTTATCCTTAAGGCCTAGAGATAACTAAAATAAACACAGTGACTTCTCCTTAATGTGTCATGTATATACTACTTTCCTGTTGGGAACCCTATATACTCAAAATTATTTTTAGTTTCTGATGACAAATTAAATTTTCTTAATCTTATTTGGAATCTTTAATGTTAGGGATAAAACAATCAAGATTGTAATAATCCACATGTAAAAAAATGGCAAATACAAGATTTCCCCACTGAAATACTGTGAAAAGACACTCTTTCAAATAAAAAATTTAATAATCATGAAAGACATTGGAAAATTAGATTACTAGTTTCTGACAATAATAGAGATATAGTTAATATTCTGCCCTTAAGAAACTATTCTTGAGTACATATATTCCCTGAAACTATTCAGAACCAAAAAATGTAGATAATTATAGTGATATAGTGTACGTCTCCAATGTTATTGACATTTACTTCTAAACGTAGTTGGGATCTACTTACTTATTCTGGAAATGTGTCTTAATCATTATTTTTAATACATGAAAAATAAAGCCGTTTGTATACCAAAAAGAGTCTTTTTATATTCTAAAAGGATAACTTAACATTCAATCCTAGTGATTTGGAATTCTAATACAATAATGAAATAACCTCATTATGAGAAGATATTCTTGGGACTGCAGTTGTTTATTGACATTTGGTCCCCGATATCAGGTGCTAATTGGTACGAAAACATTTGCAGATCAAATAGGGAGTTGATGGGAAGAAAATATATGTACACCTCTTTAATGTAACAGTATGAAAATCCCTAAAAGAATAATTCACGAGCCTAAATACAAGGAGGGAGAGAGAAGGGGGAGGAAAGTTATTTCTTTGCTTCCCCTGAGCAAACATGTAATTTCCATGATTTCTTTTTAATGACTGCGATCTGCGGCCAGTAGGTACTGATTTATGAAAAGCTGTAAAAGATCAGGTGGAACTCGGCAGGACATCGTTTACAGCTGCATGGATTGAAACCTATCTAATTTGTCTAGTAAAAGTGTGAGCTCACGGTGCACATCACCCAGCCTATAAATTTCCCCTTCAGACCCAAGTCTGGGGCTGGGTCTAGAAAAATTAGCCAATGTCTGCATCTGCTCAAAAAGTGCACATTCCCTTGGTGCGCATGAAGAGACATCACAGGCTCTTCACAGTGAGAGACAAATTCCTATCCATTGATAAACTCTCCAGATGTCCTCTCCGAGGAGGAAAGGAACCAATTTTTATTTGAATTCCCCAGAGAAATCCTGGAAGTGGAAAAATGAGACTTTGCAGGGCTGGTTATTCTGAGGTCACTGGCATTAAAATTAGGCCATTCTTTGTCTTCATTGTACTTTGATCCAAGTAATAAACAGAAAAACTCAGTTGGGGTCACTCTAATCCCTAATCTGCACGTCCTGTTCCATTTTAGTTTGTTTATACTAATTTTCTCTAAACTCTTGTTGAGTCTGGCTATAGTATTGAGTTTAAAAATACCAGTTTGAACGGAGAAGAAAAAATTCTGCATTTTACTATTAGGCACAGTTCATAAATATTCTGAATAAATGTCCTGGGGTTTGATTCTTCATACCCACAAACCCATAAATAAAGGAGTATTGCTGTTCATGGGACCAAGAGTCGACAAGAGTCGACATTAGATTCTTTGCTACAGCTACTGTAGAAATACAAGCCGCGGGGTGTGTGTGCGTGTGTGTGTGCGCGTGCGCGTGCGTGTGTGCTCACGCGTGCGTGTGCCCGTTTGCCTGTAGACCGTTTAATATTTTATTGTCTTCTAAGTATGACTTCATTTTTCTTATAAAATTGTCTCACACCTGATTTAATGGGATTCCTATCAATTTTGTTCGCTAATTCAGTGACTTATCTGAAGGGTCCAGTGTTCTATGTAATGCTGGCTAGTGACAAAAGCTATTTCACCCATGAGGGCCATGCTAAAACAATCCAAGAATATTGTGTAAATTTTGGAATCTGGCTTGTGTATCTGTATCTGTAATTCCTCAAATTCCTGGGAAAGAAAACAAAACCGAGAAATTTTCAATTATTAAACCTTTTTTCAGATGAGTAACTTAGAGTCGTAGAAAATTATTTATACAAATTCCCCCGAAGAGAATAATTTATACAATGTTCTGTTTATATTGTGTAGTTTTCTAGGTATTCCTTGAAGGAACCAAAATCAATGATTTTTATTTTATTTTATTATTTTTTTTCAAAATCAATGATTTTTAAAATAGTATCTAATTTTTGTTTCTTTTTTTCCTTTTTTTAAAGATAAACTCTGAGCTTTATTTAAAACTAAACCATTATATATAAATGTAAATTATAAACTCTATAATTTTAGTTTTTTTAGTTTTTAATTTGTTAATCAAATACTTGAGGTAGGGAAAATTGAAATAGTTGAGTTTAGTTTAATGGAAAGAAGCTTGAAAAGCTGTCCATTTTCAGCTGCCCTCACAAGAGGGAGGAAATTAGCTATTGAGGTATTTTTTCTGCAGAGGATAAAAATACAGACAGAACCAAACTGTCATGTTGCCAACTTTTTCTTCAACTCAGTATTAAAATTCCCTTAACATTTCATTTTTATCAAATAAAAAATTAGTTAAAAATTTATTTTCATCCAAAAAATGTAATGTATCCCCATCAAAATCCAGATGGATTGTCAATTTACAGTCTCTCATGTGTCTCCCACAACAGCATGCAGGTTAGGACATGATACAAAATTGTTCAGATTTGAGAATATTAGCCTCACACTTAAGCATGTTTCCAATGGGAGTGAGTTGGAGAAATATTATCAATAGTAATAGAAATCTCCCAATTAAAAATTCCTTTTAAATGTCCGTAAAGTTGGCATATTTCTAGGTTTGCTTTACAGAAAGTTTTTTCTCCTGAGAACATGAGCTTCACCACATTTCCTAAATGATAATCAATGGTTAGTATTCATAGATAAAACACTATGCAGTTTAATTTTGTCAAGATGGTTCCTTTTGTTTTTATTTCATGCTATTTCTAAAAATATTATTGAATTGGTACTTTAGAGAGCTGAATTTGCTTCTAAAATAAGGATAAATGCATATTAGTATAGTCTTCATTTGTTTTGATGTCTTCTGAAAAGTCTAAATGTTGAATTTAAGCACTTCAAAAAATAGATTTCATTTAGGCAAAGTATTAATTTTTAATATATAAGAAATTATGAAGTTTAGTTAACAAATCCTGATATTGGGGATTTTTTAAATAATTTTAAAAAGTTTTAAGAGCTCAATGCTGATTCAGTTCAACTGCAGTATCACAAAACATGAAAGATTCTGAATGATAGCTTTGAAAAGGTAAAAATCTAAATCTACCTTCTCAATTATAAGTTAAAGATTAGTCTATGACACACAGTTTTAATGTTAATAATATGTATAGCAGTAATGAAAACAGAAACTACAGAAGTCAGAATAGCATATCCATTTGCAAGCATTGGTTATAGAATCATTGTGAGCTTGTAAAAGTTCTTAGCTATTCTAATGAGGTCCCCAGTTATACCTGCTTTACAAGGTTGTTGCCCTATTATGCTCATAAGATTATACATGACTAAACTCCTAGTTGCTCAGAAGGATAATTAACAGCATCACCACATTCCTAGTATTTTTTATAAACTGGGATTTATTGTTATTTTTAAAGTTTTAAAAGCTTCAACCATTTGACTAGATGCATTACCTTACGTCAGAATAACAAATAGCTAACTGATACCATATCACGTGTCCACACATCTCTGAGTATCACTTTCATGTGTAATCTTTTTTAAACCTTATTTAATCTTCACTTGTGTGAAATCTACTGTGATCATCATTTGCATTTTATAGATGAGAAAACAGACAAGATAAGAAAATCACTGGGGGCACCTGGGTGGCTCAGTCGGTTAAACACTGGACTCTTGATTTCGGCTCAGGTCATGATCTCAGGGTCATGAGATGGAGCCCGTGTTGGACTCTTGGGCTCCTGCTAGGTGTGGAGCCTGCTTGAAATTCTCTCTCTCCCTCTCCATCTGCCCCCCCACACACACTTGTGTGCACACGTCCTCTTTTTCTCTCTCTCTTTCTCTCTCTCTTTCTGTCTCTTTAAAATAAGTAAATAAATCTTAAAAAAAAAAAAAAACAGAAAATCACTGAAGATTACAGAAAATCACTGAAGATCACAAAAATTGTGTTTCTATACCCAGGATTCAACCCAAGACTTATGGTTCCAGTGCCTGTGCACTAGACCACTATCCTTTATGGAATATAAAAATCAAAGAGATCACATCATGGAACCATAAAGAACTTAAGAGAAAACACGGGAAAAGCAACAATGAACAAAGTTCCACCTAAATGGTACAGCACAGTGGCCAAGAGTGTGGGCTTTGGTATAAAATAACTTATATCTAAATCCCAGCTCTGCCTCTTTTGCCTGAGGAAACCAAGATTTGTGATTTAATCTCTTTTAGTTTTGGTTACCACATCTATTATAGGGACATAGCATCATTACCTGTTGTAAGAATTAAAGCCCTTCATATCTGTGTAATATACTTAGTATAGAAGCATAATGTTCAATGTAATCATTATTGCCATTGTTGTTAATATTCATCTCAAGACAAAGGCCTTCATAACTACTTTTGCTCAAGCTCCTTTCCTTAAGAGGAGAACATAAAGAAAGAGGACAATCAATTTTCTATCTGGTAAAGGGCCCCAGGCTTATGAGTCAAAGGACAATTATACGGATCACTGAGAGCTGAAAAAAACACCCCAAGGGCATTTTACCAATAGGCGACTTCTTTTGGCTCTCCCAGGGAAAAAATATTGTCCCCTCTGTTTCTTTTATGTCCCTGCTGTTCCTTTGATTCACCAGATCTTGCAGTTGGTCATAGATCTATGGTCAGACCTGTAATTATATAAAACAAGTTCCCTAGAAGTTTCCCTTAATGATGATTGTATTGTGCAATATAAACCACAGTCATGATATCTATTATCTATTTATCTCTCTCTCTTTCATCTTTCTATATCATGAACTCCATTTGATGTTGTCATATATGTGAGAATTTCATTTATTGTTACTCATCTATTTTTTTCTATTCTTTTTGTGATTTTTATTTTTAATGACATGTGACATTATTTATATCTGTGCTCACTTTATGTCCTGCTGTCATTACAATCTAGGTTATTCAACTGTCCTTTAGACAGCAACCTGTACAATGTCTAAAATGAACATCCGGACATCTAAATATTCAGTATGTCATGTCTACTATAACTATATCCTGAATTACCACCACCTTTGCTAATAGTTAAAGAAATTAAATTATAGAAGTATGTATGGATCTATTTATGCATTCCACTGGCAAAATTTCAATGATTTACAAAGCAGTCGTGAGCGGAGAAGGGACGCACTGAGACAAGATGATTACACAGTGTTCTTGCAAGCTGCCAGCTTGAATAGATGAAGCCTTCATGGCAGATAAATTCCACAAATAAACAGGAACACCACATGAAGTCTGGAAGTTCCTGCTGATGTTGGTGTCAAATTTTGACACGCAGCAACTCTGCTGACTCCTGATCTCTCTTCCTTTGGTGTTTTCTTTTCTCGCAGGCCATCAAACCTTCTTTTGGACCAAAGTAACGTCGACATCACTACGTTCCGCACAACAGGTGACTGGCTTAATGGTGTCCGGACAGCACAGTGCAAGGAAATCTTCACAGGCGTGGAGTACAGTTCTTGTGACACCATAGCCAAGATTTCCACAGAGTAAGAGAAAATTTTTAAGACTGAATGATTCTGTAGTTTCTAGTGGACATACATGTTTTGGATTAATGAGTTATACATGTTAGCTGAACCTCTGAGGTTCTTACTGTCTTCTGTAACCACTAAGCTTGGTCCTGGGCCTCTTTGTCAATGACACCTTCTAGATTTATGTGTGTTGATGTGTCTTTCCTCCCTCATCATAGCTCCCCGCAATAGGTATCTTTGTTGAATTATGACCTTTCTCAGATAGACCAACAGATACATACCCATTCCCAGCCCTAATGACCCAAGTTCTCAATTTAAGACATAAGAAATCATAGCATGATGATTAAAGCATTCCTGCATTTGTGCTTTTCTGTTATTTATAACAAAGCCTAATCTCTATAGAAGTGGAAAACTTAAGAAGTAAGTGGATAAGCTGGCATACAGGGAAACACACTAAGGTCTAAAAGTAGTTTTCACATCTACTAAATAATTGTATATCATCATCTATTATTGAGTGTCTACCCTGTGAAGGATATCATGTTAGAAAATGAAGGTATAAATATGTTTAAGACATATTATTGCTTTCTTTAAAAAGCTTATAGTCAGACTGGAAAGATAGGATATGCATAATTAGTATGCATTAATTAGTGTTAATTTATGGTTCCAAGTGTAAAAGTCAAATATCAAGTGTAACACGCTGTGTTTCTTAGACAGGGATTTTCCTAATAGGAATTCTTTGATACGATCACATGGGCTTAAGGAAAAGGGGGTTTATAAGGAATCAAGTGAATCCAGTATATAATCAATAAAATTAGTCCTCACTCACAGGGTATAGTAATTGGGAACTGGAAAATGAAGAGCCAGAAGCCATATTCTCCATCTCTCTGTGAATGAAAGCCAATTTAATTCACGTCCTAAAGTAACTGCATTGTTTTTCTTTTCTTTTTTTTTTTTTTTAAAGATTTTATTTATTTATTTGACAGATAGATAGAAAGTGAGAGAGGGAACACAAGCAGGGGGAGTGGGAGAGGGAGAAGCAGACCTCCCGCTGAGCAAGGAGCCTGATGCGGGCCTCGATCCCAGGATCCTGGGATCATGACCTGAGCCGAAGGCAGACGCTTAACGACTGAGCCACCCAGGCGCCCTGTTTTTCTTTTTTTGCACAGTGACTTTTTTTTTTTTGCATTTCCATGTACAAGTTCCTGTAGTCTTATCCTCTCCATCCAATATCTTAATATTTAAATGTTGAATACTTAAAGACTTTCATGGTCACCCCGTTGGTCATTTAAACAAAGTCACCGTGGAGATCCACAAATTAGATACCAAAAAGGAGTGTACAGTGTAATTCATAGAGATACAGTGCCTAACAAATAGGTAAAGTTTACCAGTTACGATATAGCTTTCCACTCGGAAACACAAAAGTTCACAAAAAGATCTTTAGGAAGGGTATGCTTCTACTGAAGAAGAGAATGTGCTCTTAGAAAATAAACCCACTCCAGTCTATTTGACATGTGTTGGCATTTCTGTATGAAGTGGAATGTAATGTTTATTGAATAGACTTCTGACCCAATCAACAATACTATTTGAGTTTCTGTGGTAGTTATTTTGATCAGACAGAGTCTCAGGATATATTAATGTTTTTCAATATTTTTATAAATTCTTATTTTAGTAATGTAAACAATTAGGGTTATGCTCTACAAGACACCTGCTTCAGAGCACAGAAGCATAGAAAAGAACAAACACAAAAGTTGGACATTTCTGCACCCTTGCCAGATTTCCAAAGGCAAAGGTATACAAATGTTTATTCTCCATCAAATATCAACACTCAGAGATTTGAGATAATGAAAAAGCATACTGAAGTGGATTAGCAGAACACTGTTAATATGATTAACTGCTAGCTCACAGTTTTAAATAAAGTCAGATGTTAGGAGCTGTGAATGTGGTAAGAAAGCTATTTGCTTAAAACGATGAAGTGGGGGCATTTGTTCTACTTCCAAGTTTGGGGCACATTTGTCTCCACAGTCCATTGTTGGACGGTGAGCTCTCTTTGGCTGGTGAAAATATTTGCACTTAATTATTATTATTTGAATGACCCATGAATGTACAGGGAAGTTGAAAGCTGACTTTTCCTGGGAGACTCCGCTCTTTCAGAATTGTCCTTCCCACTAAGCCAGATGGTTCCACATCTCTCTGTACTTCAATCCCCACAATGTTTTTCCTCCTGTCCTTTCTCCTCCAGTGCAGGGACAGCATAGAATTAACATCTATCAACCTAAAACTCTTTGAAAATAATTGTTTGCCTTGTGGATCTCTGTGGTGTGTTGTCCATCATGCTCCTAGTTTATATAACAAAAATGAGAATTTATAAAGAAATACATAGTACACAATTTGGGGAAATCGAATGAGGCAACATTTTTTACCTCAAATGCTCTAAAATATTTAACTTGGTATTTCATCCTACCTTTTGCAGTCTTGGGCTTTTTTGTTTAAATGTGATTCCTTCGTGCCAACCAGACCCAATTTAGAAATGATTCTCTTGACCAAATAACTCTTTTGAAATAGAACAGAATTCCAAAAAAGGATATTGAATTTCTTTTTTTCTTCTATCCGGGCTTTAAAGTTACAGGAAAAGATCAATAGAGCTTAATATCCAAATAAATAATTATCTGTTTCAGTTAGTGTAGAGACTTCATTGACACGCAAGCTAACCATCTAATTTTCAAATGAAATCCAGAAAATAGGCAGCGTTGTTCAGTCAAAATAACGCATGTTTTAAAATATTATTTCATAGCCTACGATGGATTTAGGGAGGTTAACGTGAAAAGGGAAGAGAGAACGAGAAAGGGAGAGAGTGCTTATAGAAACTGGAGAGAGAACTGAGTGTGTAGAATGACTATTAGGTGGATTAATTGCTACAGGTCATTCTCCTGCACCCTTGGAGGCCATTCTCACAGTGTCATCACCTATCCTTTGCCTTTGAAGTGCCAGCCAGATAGCTTATTAACCTCTGGTCTCCGTCTTGAGCTGCTCTTTAGACTCGAACTTTTCCACTGCTCTTCTGAATAGGGTAGTCAAAATGAGATAAGCACGTGGGGATGTTGTTTAGGCTGCAGGAGCTGGAGTTGTAAACTTACAACTATCTTGGACTTGGCAGGCTGGGGGTGGGAGACATTTTGACAGGGGTAGCGAGGACAGAGGGGACATAAAAATCCATGCTAAGGTATAATCTAAAGAGAGAATTACTTTATCTTTTCTCATAAAATCCTTTGCATTGAATATATATGAAATTATGTATCTATTTGCTTATGTTGGGTTCCAGGCACAGAATCTGAAATAGTTTTATGCACAGGATTTCTTGAGGAGTGCTTTTGGGATATACATCTATAAAAAAAGTGATGAGGGGACACTGGGCTGAAGAAGAAGACTTGTCCCTTCCTGTAGGAACAAGAGTCCTGGAGCTGGGCTGACCCTTCAGCCTTGTCCCAAACTGATCTATGAACTCTCATCATCTTATTTTTTTTCTAGCCCCTGGGGTATGGGTGCTTCGGTTCTGTAGAGAGGATCAGGACCAAACATCATAGCATATATTACTCTCTTACTATACTTACATTTCGCAAAGAGCTTGGGAATTTATTATATTAACTTGAAACATTTTTTTCCTGCTTTCCATGAATATCATATTGGTTTTTAAAGTTTTTTTTAAGATGCTCTTAATTTATTTGTCAGAGAGAGAGCACAAGCATGAGGAGTGGCAGGCAAAGGGAGAAGCAGACTCCCCACTGAACAGGGAGCCAGATGTGGGACTCGATCCCGGGACCCCAGGATCACGACATGAGCTGAAGGGACACCCTTAACTGACTGATCCAGGAGTCCCGGTTTTTTAAGTTTTTTAAGAGGGAGAAAAGGAAGACAGAGAAAAAAATTGGCAAGTCATAAAAAGTGTAATATAGGATTGGAAGAAAGATGAGAGAAGAAATACAAAAAGATTAAGGATCTATTGATTTGTACGAATATATTTATATCTGCCCTGTTTTCTGTCTCTAAATTCCTATAGTTTAGGGATAAGGGATAAGAAAATGTTTGTTGTTCATTTAAAAGATAGATCCATGCTGTGTGTGTGTGTGTGTGTGTGTGTGTGTGTATAGAAACAAAATCTATATATAAGATATTATATATATAAGATATATATATATATGTAAAGAAGCAAAATCTTGTACAACACATATTCTCACATATTCTTGTAAATAGCCTATGTTACTCCAAGTGAGAGTTTCTTTATCCACAGTTACACAGAGTGGCAAGCTTGGTGTCACCATATCTCCCCACTAGCCTTCCTGGTGAAGCAAGGCTGCTGGAGTAAAATCAGAGAGGCCTCAGGCAAGATACAAGTTGTACAAGATACAAGTTGTACAAGATACAAGTTGAGAATTTACCAGCCCCTTGAATGGTAGTAGGAAGGTAACCAGCAGGTCATCAGGATTTCATTCCCAGCCTAGGAGATAGGAATGAAACCAGTCTTGGTTAATTTTCTGTAGCAGATGCATAAATATCATGTAGATTGCTTCTAAAATGGTTACCCGGTGTCTGCTTGTACACGTTTGTTGCTTGGGAACCCATTTCTTAAGAAATCAATTGGTCCATTTCTGTGTAATTGAACTCACAATTTTCCTTCTTTTCTTTATGATCAATGTGAACGAGGCCCTTCAGTGTGTTTCTGTGTGTGTGTGCATGTATTTGCATGCATACTTTTCCTTCTGGCCATTCTCAATTAACCTGGCACTCCTTGCTAAGTGATACTTTACTCCTCTGTCACCTTCCCCAGATAAACATATTTTAGACTACTGGTTCATTCTTTATTAAGTAGATATTGAGCCCCTACTAAATGATAGCCATTGTTCAGGGTGTGGTTGATAAGCAGAGTACAAAACCAACAAGAATCCCTGTTCACATGGAATTTACCTTCTTGTGGGACAAGATAAAGAATAAAGAAAATAAATCAGGGTGCCTGGGTGGCTCAGTCGTTAAGCGTCTGCCTTCGGCTCAGGTCATGATCCCAGCGAGGCCCTCATCAGGCTCCCTGCTCCGCGGGAAGCCTGCTTCTCCCTCTCCCACTCCCCCTGCTTGTGTTCCCTCTCACGCTGTGTCTCTCTCTGTCAAATAAATAAAATCTTTAAAAAAAAAGAAAAGAAAAGAAAAATCAGAAAGAAAGGCAATATGCTGCATGGTGATAAATGCTTTGGAAGAAAAATGAAACAAGAAAAGAAAATAGGAAATGCAGCTATGAATGCAAGAGGTTTCATAATATTAAATAGGAAGGTCAGGGAAGGTGTTCTGAGAGGGCTGTGTTTGAGTCAAGACCAGAAAGAGGTGGATATGTGAACAAATTCCTTGAATCAAGGTTATGTAATTAATCATTTGTATATGCTTAGCTAAGTCTCTCCCCACCCCCAAATGAAATTCCTTTTGTTCTTAAAATCTTTATTTGTAATGCCTGGTTTCTAAGTTTAAACTATTTTAAGTTAAATATTTTTGATAAATAGGAATAGATCCTAGTCACTGCTTCTACTAGGAAAGGAATTTATACTTTAAAGAAATTTTCCAGCTATCTAGGAACAAACTACCTCAAAACCACAATTTTACTGTATATAACAATGTCACGGGTTATGGATTTGGGCAGAGCTCAGGTGGGTGATTCTTCTGCCCTAACGTTGGTGTTGACTGAAGCATTCATCTGACATGAATCTGGTCTAGTCTGGAGGGCTTGAGATGGTTTCATTTATGTCTGCCCTGGGGCAGATGGCTGCAAAGCTGACAGTGTAGACTAAATGCTCACACATGGCCTTTCCAATGTCATAGTCTCGAGGTAGTCAAGACTTACATGGCAGCTCAGGGCCCAGTGAGGGTGTCTCAAGAGACGAACGGTACATTGCAGTTTCTCAAGACCTGAATATGGATATTGATACAGGGTCACATCCAGCATACTCTTGCAGTGAAAATGGTCTCCAAGCTGGCTCAAATATAAGGAAATAGGTTAATGCCCTGCAAAGAATTTCTGATCATCTGTATTCATTTCCTAGGGCTGCCATAATAAATTACCACAAACTTATTGTCTTAAACCACAGAAATTTATTTTCTCACATTTCTGGAGGCCAGAAGTTGGAAATCAGGGCATTCGCAGGGCCTTACTGATCCAAAATCTCTGGGGCAGGGGAATCCTTCTTCACCTCTTCTGGCTTCTGGTACATTCTAGCATTCCTTGGCTTGTGGCAACATAACTCCAATCTCTGCCTCCATCTCTACATGGCTTTCTTATCTGCTTCACTTTGTGTCTAAATATAGTCTCATTGGATTTAGAGCCCACCCTAATCTAGTATGATCTCATATTGATCCTTGTCTTGATTATATCTGCACAGACTCCATTTCCAAGTAAGGTGACACGGTGAGGTTCCAGTTGGACAGAAATTTTGAGGGGATGCTAGTCAACCCACTAAACCATCTATTCTTCCATAACGAGAGAGGTGGAATGATCAGGATATAGTACATGGATGATGCAAAAATCAGAAAATTAAGTTCAGAGCGCTGGGATATATGATTGTGCAAGCTTTGCTGATTGAAAATCTTCTGTTTACATACTCTCCAGGAAACCAGGATTCTCATCAAACATTTTCTTCTTTTTTCACAGTGACATGAAGAAGGTTGGAGTCACTGTGGTTGGTCCACAGAAGAAAATCATCAGTAGCATTAAGGCTCTAGAAACACAATCAAAAAATGGTCCAGTTCCAGTGTAAAGTGTTATTTCTAGAAGGAAGTGGTGGCTGTGGAAGATGTAGCATCATTCTACAGACAGGTGATAATGCTGGAGATGCTGGTGGCAAGTCCAAGCCCAATAAGACAGTCAGATATGAATACAAATGCCTTAACATGGAATTGAAAGACTCTTTATTTTCCCCTATCATTTAGTGGATGGGAGGGGGGGTGTATTTTGTTTTGTAATTGCTTTTTTATATTAGTGGATGGGTTAAACTAAAATTCTTCAGCGTGGAATGATGAAGAACTAGCCTAGAGCCATTGATCATAAACTGATTATCATAAAAGCAGAACAAGTGTAATAACAAAATGAACATGGTGGCTCTGTTTACTAATAGCCACAAAAGAAAAGACTTGTGATATTTTTATACACAGAAGAAATCTGTAACAGGTATTTTGTTTCTTTAAAAGCAAGCAAAATAGAGGAATTTATACCTCAAACTATCTGGCCATATATACTACCTTTTCCATTGTATTTTTCTCTTTTATCTGTTAAAAACATTTAGAAGTGAAGTCTGTAGTTGTTTTAAGTACTATACATTTTTAATTGTTAGCTTCTTAAGTATTACCATGTAAAAATGTCTTAATTTTGAAGAAAAGTACATATTTATTTTCTTTTGAATTCTTTTTATTATTTTCTATTTATGCCTTGATGATTTAATTAGGATTTGTTGCAGCCAAGTGCCAAATGTTCTTTCAAATTGTCAGAGTTAAAAAACAGGTAAACTAGACATGGGGAATGATGGGTTTCTTTTCAGAATTTCTGAACCAACTGCTTCTATGTACCTATATCCATATATAAAAAGAAAGAAACCGAACCCCTTCCCTGTTCATACACTACTCAAACCTCAGTTTGAATTATCCCATCCATTTTTGTCTCTCCATTTATTACAAATGGTATGCTCCTAATTTAGTGTAATATATTGGCTTGTGTGTAATGGATTCTCAATGACATACCTGCCCTGCTCTGGTGTTTAGGAGACCATCACCTCCCTCCATTAGTAAAGGAGCTACATTAGAGCTCCTAAGTAGAGAATAGCTACACTGGAAAAAATTGGAATCCTATTTAGATTGCTGAATTAATCGGCAACAAAGCCTAGAGGCCAATGCCTGAGTCAGAAAATCACTTGCTGACTGGCTTTGAAATGTCACTTAATATCTTTGCTTAAAGTTGTTGAGCTGTTTATAGGGAATAATGAAAACTAAACTACTCAGCTGCATCACTGGGGTTTGGTTAATTTAATTAAACATTGTGATCATCAATAGCAGGTATTATTATCTTTAAGAGTCTTCCACTGAAATACACCTGTTGTAATTTTGGTGTATAACTTAGAAGCTATGAACATTTGTTGAGCATCTGATTTTCAAACGAGCTGGTTATCTAGCAAATGACTCAAAATCTGTAGACAATGGAGAGATCTCCCATTGCAGGAGCTTAGATTTACTGTTCCATAGGGCCAAATATGAGTGTACTCAGTAGTATTTTGAAAAGATATACCTGATGGAGATCTAGCCACTAATCTATTGTGAAGCAACATTTTAGTTCTATCTATATTCTTTCTAACGCTGATATGGGAATAAGAAATAAGAAATGCATATGTCACAAGAATTGAAAGAATAAATCGAAGCTGCAACCCTTATGTTCTTATGCAAAATGGAACACTCTACAGCTTACAGTCACAGATTAAACTTCACAAGTGCTAATCTGTTGTAAATTTAGTGTAATAAGGCTTAGGTTGTGTTCCTTCATGTATGAGATTATTTCTTAGATTTCTGCAATATTCCTTATAGTCAAATCATCCTACTAGAATTCTGTATTGGATATATAAGAGCATGAATTTTTAAAAAGATATATGCGATTATGAAATTAATTACAAATTTCACTTACGCCTGCTAGAAGCAGTTAAAAGACTTTTTTTTTTTTAACCAGACATTTTGTTTGTGTTGTGGAATGTTCATCAAGCCCTAAACCTGGCTTCAATCTCATTTTTTCCCCTACTAGCATTTACTTTCTTAGGTACTATTCTGAGCATACTCAAAATCTGTGCATTTTATAAATTAATAGAAGTTGAGAATTGCTAGATCTATTTCACTTCTTTTGGCTGTGGTTTCCATTTGAAAGTAGAGATTATATACACAGTATATTGCTCTTCATTTTTTCCACTATTTTTCTATCTGACCGCTTATAAATTTACTTTACACGCTTTTTACCCTGTACATATGTAAACATAACAGTGTACGATTCTTAACTGTGGAGTAGAGGTACTAGAATGCTGATGGCCATCTCTTTGTACAGGACCTGCATTGACTTTCAATAAACATGAAACCACACTTCTTCACAATGTTATGTACCATATTATCTGTTTTGTATCTTAAATTTGATTTACATATATTATTTATTTCTGGTAACTCGCCCAGTTTATGCTGTGCTAAGTATCAATTAAGCCATGTATAAATGTGATATGATTGGCAATATGTATTTACTTTAAACTTGTATTTTCAAAAAATTACTCATTTAGTTTATATTGTACAATGTAGATGGCCTCTTACTAATGTAAAATGATTTGTAGTGGAAACATTTATATTTTTATAATAAACATAATGAAAATATTTTTTACAGATTGGAATACAGAAGTGGTCTTTGAAGCTTTCTTAAATATTATAAGACGTGCTTATTTAAACAGCAAAATAATGAAATTTATATAAGCCACAAAGAATGTGCTTCTGTTTCTTTTTTCTCTATTAGTGAGGAGTGTTCATGTTATATAATCCACTTTTTTGTCTAAATCTCATTATCAATAAGCTAGAAAAAATAAGTAGTAAATATTATCTTCATCGTTAAAAAGCACAGCTTTATTAGGCAAATATCTTTTGATTATAAGTGACAAAAAGCAAATTAGCTTAAGGAAAAAGAGAATTTTGAGCCCATGTGGCTTAAACCCTGGAGCTAAATTTCCTGGCTGAGAGATCAGGTACAGTAAGATCCAGGAGTAAGTCTTTTATTCTTTGTCTTCCTCACTTGACCCTATTCTTCTCCCAACTGGGTTAGCTTGCAAACTATCTTTTAAAATATTGCTCTAGTTAATTTAATTCTGCATTGTCATTCTTGTGGGTTAATGGTTGCCTTCATACTTTGCTTGGCTCACGGGCCCTTTGTGAATCATCTTGGGAAGGAGAGTGAAATACTGAGATTGGCAAGTACTTAGTCATGTGTTTGCCCTTGGAGACAGTGGGTGGGGTCAAGTGGAATTGATGATCTACAGGATTAGAGGTTTGAATGGTTTATGTCCAAAAGAAAATCAGAATTTCATTTATGAAAAAAGAGGGAAAGAATTTTGGACAGGCCAATAAAACAAAAATGAAAAGCAAACAACCACAATTGAAAATAGCATCTAAAGAAACACCTGATATTTTTTATAAAGTAGGTCCATTGTCATTTGCAATCTATTTAAAGAAAATGATTATACATGAAAACCAAAAAAAGCTAACTAATAATATAAGGCAAGATAAGTGATCAAGAATTCCATAGAGATAAAGTCGATAGGGAGATGTCACATAACACGTCAGATTTAAGCTTACCTTGAAGGAGAAATAGCATTTGATCACATTGACTGAAGGGGAAGAAGTAAAGAATATATTTATTCATTCAATAAACATGTACCAAGCACTGTTATGAAATAGGTGTTTTGTTATTACCATTTATTTACAAACCAACTCATTCAATCTTTTCAACAATCCTGTGAATACAGATTACTCACTTTTAATATATGACAGAATCAAGGCTCAGAATATCCAAGTCAGCTTCCCAAAGTAATTCTAGTAAGTAGACAAATAGGTATTTTTCAAGCTGGAACCTTCTTATTTAATGTTATTTCTATAATATAATTGCTGCTGTAATCCAAAAAAATGTTCTGGGGAGAGTGACAGTAGCAATTTGAAAAAAATGGTTTGGGGCGAGGCTGTCATAGACTTTTCGATGGTAGAAATCTACTTCGGTGCCATAGGCACAAAGCTGTGCATTCACTCTAGAATGGTGGCAAAAGAATATGAATCATGGAATGCATACAAAGACGGAGATTTAGCAGAACTTATCAATGTGATAAAACAATGATTCAAAAGGTAGGAATGAACGTGAACCATAAAATGTAGGTCCTGATGGTCTGTGGAAATGATGGCACCATTAGAAGTAAGGAATAAGGAAAAGTTAGTTTAAAATTGAGTTTGCCAAATTTATGGTGTTCACCAAACCTTAATAAGTTAATAGGCATTGAAGATGTGAGTCTGAAGCTTTAGAAAAAAATAACTCAAAGGTAAAAGTGTCTCTGAGATGATACAAAGATCTATACATCTTTATTGATGGTATACATTCATATAACTTTATCTCGAACTAATTTTCTTAAGTTAATGCTAGCTGCTAGTTAATGGTTAAGTCTCCGAATCTCATCAGCTTAAAATAGCGACACAACAAAATGTTAAATATAGAATTACCCAGAGTAGCTGTTGGTCAGGTGGCCTTATAGCAGTGATTCAGATCCCACACTCTCTTCAACTTGCGGAGTCTAAGTCCTTGGAATCTTTTGATTTCAGCCAGTAAAATGGAAGGGAAACTTGTCTGTGGTGGATTTTATGAGCCTTGCCTGTGAGTGGCACCCATCGCTTCTCTCCTTCCGTTGACTAGAACTCATATTGCTGTATTTAACTGCAAGAGAATGTAGAGGAAGTAGTGTGCCTAAATAGAAAAGTAAAGAGATTGGGGAATCTTTTGAGCAGTTTCTGCCCCAAGTCCTTTTTACTTACATATATTATATGTAAGAAGCAGAGTGTTCTAAAGAGCTATTACGGAAGTATCAGTTTCTTGCTAACTTCACCCATTTCGTATTCCCTATAGACAACCATTTTTAACTCTTTTCTCTCTTTACTTAAACCTGATCCTTCTGTGAGTGGCCCCTGAGTCCGCTCTGGGCCTTCACTCTTCAGGTCTTCTTACAAGAGAGAACTTATTGGAAGGTGAGCGATTAGCTGAGAACCTCGAGCTGTTGTACTTTCAGAAACCCCTGCACAGCACCAGGCCGGGGAGCATGGCAGGAGTCCTAGAGTGAGGCCGTTGCTTCTCTGGTGACGGCCTCCTTTCATCAGTCTTACATCTTAGGCTCGCCTCATCCCACCTGCCTGCCTGAGGCTTTAGCTCCCTACCACCCGACTCCTCTGCTCTCTCCTTCCGTAAGCCTCAGACAGGTACTCCAATCTGAACACTCCCTATGCCTTCTCTTGCTCCCTGCCTGGATCCTTCACCGGCATGCAAGTCTACTTCCCTCCTGGTGACTGTCTCTTGAAGATCCCAAACGGAGAAAATCACACTCAAGTTGATTAATCTGAAAATAAAACCCTTCACCCTTTCCTTTATCTCATTTTGGATCACCTAAGCCACTATGCCATTTTAGGAAGGGTGACTTCTATTCTTTCCTCTACCTCCCACCACAACCTCTGTGGGTCCCTCCTTACTTGTTTCGATTACCAAAGAAATCTCCTAAATAATGCACCCGCCTCTGGTACTGATACCTCCAATATCAGTCAGACCAGTACATTAGAGCAAATTTAATTATGTAGTTCCTCTTGCACATACAAATGCCTCAGGGGCCTGGAAGTTGATATTAATAAGTGAAGTAAGTGGAGAGGGTGGTGACTCCAAAAGCAGTTTCTCAGGGACAAAACAACACGGATCCAATGTGAATTCCTGATCTCGTAAAAGAATTCCTTTTTTTTAAGATTTAATTTTTTTAAGATTTATTTATTTGAGAGAGAGAGAGAGGTGGGGGGGAGGGACAGAGGGAGAAGGAGAGAATCTCAAGCAGACTCCCCGATGAGCGAGGAGCCCGAGGTGCTGCATCCCATGACAAGATCATGACCTGAGCTGAAATGAAGAGTGAGACGCTTAACCAACTGAGCCATTTGGGAGCCCCTAAAGAATTCCTAATCTGAGTTTTTGTGAGAAATTTTATACACTTTAAATATGGTAACCTATATAATAATGAAGACACATCCAAGGGCTGAACTTAGCTCACAGCTGCCAACTTACCATTTCTGGAATATAGAATACTACCTAATATCGGTACATAAGATCTTCCTTGAATAAAAGCCTGCTTTTCTTCAAATTCTCAAATTCTCATGTCTGTCCACTACCTCTTCACACGATACACAACTGCACTGAATATTCCCATTTTTTTTCTTTTTTATGCATCAGAGCTTTTGAACTTTTTTCCCTTTGTTTAGAATCACCTAGCCAACTTTTTATTTACTCCTCTCCTTATCTCCCCAGAACTGTGCTGAGTTTTCTCTTTTTGTGTATAGCAAAGGAATCCTGTGGTTGATCCTGCATAACACATCGACTTACATTGAAATTGCCTCTTCTTTAGGTCCCATCCCTTCTTGTAGCTGAGGGCACCTTACCAGAAACTGTGCCTTGTAAACCACTGTGCTCCCTGACTCATTGCAATGTCTGATATATAATAAGCATTCAAAATTATCTGAGGTGACTTAATGTATTAAAACAATTTTTGGTAATATAATAAAGGACAATGTCCCTGATTTTTTTTTGTCTTTATGGAAAAAAAAAAGTGCAAATTTCCTTCAGGTCAATAAAACTAGTTAATATTCTAGTTGTGTATCTTGGATCACTGAACGTACTGATTTCTGCTAAAACTGCTTCATTTTCATAGAATTTTGTGAACTCCTTTCACTGGTCTCAATGCTCTCATTTTTCTTAGTGCAGTTAAGTTGTTTAAGTAGACCCTTGAACCAGAGCTTAGCTATAAAAATTTAACAAGGTAAATGCCAAAGCTTTTCTGATTCTTTCTACTCTCTTACTACGTACAAATAACGTCAACATGCCTACTAAAAACCACCCTTCTTACGGGGCATCTGGGATACATATTCTGTAGACCCAGGGGACCTAGACACAATTTGGGAAAATAAGTGGTAGAATTAAATACACCATAAAATAAAGATTTTGGAGGTTTACAGAAGTCCTCACCCAAAAATTCTTTGGGAAAACCCAGTTACAAGCTGATGGAGAATAGTCATAATTAAGTCACATTTTCCGGCTAGGTGGGCTATCATCTTCCTTCTTTGAAGAAAGGTAATCTTCCAGTTAAATTAGAAACAGTAAAAGAGACAGGAGTAATAGTAACAACAAATAAAAATTGAAAAACTGCTGGATAATTTCTATTACATATATGTATATATACACGTATGTATTGTATTTACCTGTTCCAAATAATAATAACTAATATCAATTGAGCATTTGCTATGTGCCAAACACTTGATATATGTTATTTCATTTAATTTTCCCAACAGACCTATGAAATGAGTATGTTATTATCCACTTTATAGTTTGAGGCTTAAAGTGGTTAATAATCACATCACATCATGTAGCTAGCAAGGGGAAGAACTGAAGTCAAAACCCACTCCAGGACCCATGCTCTGAATGACCACACTCTATTACCTGTCAGAATTATATTACTAATGAGAATAAAATCTGAAGAACAACTATAAAATGCATTCTGATTTAAGGTCTTGGGTAGTCTCCATTTTGCCGCTTTCCAATGTACATGATGTTACTCAGTAACTCTGCTATAGTAGAGAGGCATTTTTGCAGTTACTACCATGGCAGAGGAAGGAACAGACAGTAACCCTTGATTACATTTCTGTGAACTCCATTTCAAGAGCATGAGATTTGTCTGACATATGGTGAACCCTTCAAGCAAACATACTCCCTTGAACATTCAACAAATAATCTAATTTGGAAACACCAAATACCACAAGGAATAAGTAGTACTGTTGTGCTATTTTCTGACAGATTTCCACACCAATGATTTATGGAAGTGTGTTAAGTTTGGGATTCTTATCTGAAGCCAAGAAAAAAGCCCTTAGATTTTTGAAGCCTATCACCCTCAATGATGGAAGCCAAAACCTTGGAATGTTTGTTAAAAATCAAGGATGAGAGAACACAGAATGTCGTGTACTATCAAGAACTTATTGACTTTCATATGGTTCTCATTTATTTTCATACATGGCAAATCAAAAGCCTTGGGAGGAAGCCAATACAAATTGTTATAGATAACACTATCTGAATTTAACTGCCGTAGGTACACTTCATATAATAAATATATATTTCATATCAGCAACTCAGCAGCACAAAAATGGAAAAAGACTCTAGTCAAAATTAATTTGGATACTTTCCTTCAGGAAATGTTCCTCCTTGAGGCAATGCTCAATTTGCCAATATTATTATTTATCTTGGGCTGGAGATCCCCCTAATACTCAATTTGTTTTGTGTTTCTGACTAGAGATTTTATATATATATATATATATATATATATATATAGAGAGAGAGAGAGAGAGAGAGAGAGAGAGAGAAATCTCTAGAGATTTTGTATATATATTTATACATAATATGTATGTATATATATATATATTTCACACTCTATGGAATATTGAAATCATGTTACAATATCTCATGGTAATAAAATCCTTTCAATATGAATAGTTAGTATGTGCTTCCAGAATTAAATAGATTAAATTTTTCAATACTTAAAGTTTCAAAAATATTTTGCAAACAGGCATTTTTTTTCTTGGTTTAATTGGCTACAGTTTAGTTTGAGGCATCATTTCAGCATGTAAGTTTTTTTTTTAAGGTTTTACTTATTTGAGAGAGTGCAAATGGGGTTGAGGGAGAAGCAGAGGGAAAGGGAAAGAGAATCTGAAGCAGATTCCGTGCTGAGTGCAGAGCCTGAGGCAGGGCTTGAGCTCATGCCTGAGAAATCATGACCTGAGTCAACACCGAGAGTCAGATGCTCAACTCTCTGAGCCACCCAGGCACCCCTCAGCATGGAAGTTTCTAGCATGACACAGCTATAAATTTTAGCCTAATGGGGATGGACCATTTATCAAATGGCTAACACAGTGTCTGGCACACAGTAGGTAAGTTAAGCATACAATAAGTATTTGTTGAATGGATTTTAAATGTGTTGTTAGAAAACAAATAATTAAATATTACCTTTTCAACCAATATGCTATGGATCCAGTAAATAACATAACGTTGAATTCCACTTAAGTTCGTGTTTCTCTTAAATATTGAGAGAGAGAGAGAGAAAGAATTTGGTAAAGACAAATGTAATCTAACACATAACCTGGATCATGGCCTGGTCCATAAAATAGACTTATAATTATTTGTTAAAAGGCAAATAATTCTAATTCAATATCACCACAGGTAACAAGAGAAACTCTTTATATCTTGTCCTGCTGTAAAGGAAAGAAATATGTGTGTGATAAATGACTTACTAAAATGTAAAGAATTAGTAAATGTCAAGGCCAAGAATAAAACTAATTTTTTTTGAGAAATGCTTTCCTTCTAAAACAACATGCACATGAAAGAGATCAATAAATATTTTTAAGAAGTATTTTTGTGTGTCTTTAAAAATAAATGTTCTAGTTACTATTATTATGTAATATCTCTTAGTGGTTTAAAACATTGTCACTTAAAGTCACTAATCTCATGTTTTCTGTGGGTTAGAAATTCAGGCATGGCATAGTGCAAAGAGCTTGTCCCTACTCCACGTTTTTCAAGCCTCAGAAGGAAGACTCAAAGCCTACAGTTTGGAATCATCTGAATTTTCATTCATTCACGTGCCATTATTAATGTTGGCTGTCATTAGGGATATTACTGGGCTATTGCCTGGAACACTCACGTGCTTTCTCTTTGTGGCCTGAGCTTCCTCACATTATGGTGTTTACTTCCAAGTACAGGCATCCTAGGGGAGAGAGAGGAGATAGAAAGATATCAAGAATTGTGAAAATCTGAGATTTTATCCTATTTATAAGCCAACAAGTTATCTTGTCACACTTTCTTTTTTTTTCCCCCAAAGATTATATTTATTTATTTTAGAGAAGAGAGGAAGAGCATGAGTGGGGAGGGGGCAGAGGGACAGAGAGAGAATCTTAAGCAGACTCCCCACTGAGCAGGGAGCCTGACAGGGGCTGGATCTTAGGACCCTGAGATCATGACCTGAGTCAAAACCAAGAGACAATCGACTGAGCCATCCAGGCACCCAGCCCTGTCACACTTTTGTGAATAGTGGTGGAAGGCATGAGGTTTTTGGGTGAAACACAGTGGATGGTTTAGCCATCACAGCAATAGCAGAAGTCAGAGTGTCATTAGTTTCACATGCTGGTCCCTCAAGCCCCAATTTCCACAGGGTGATGCATTTATCTAAGTTTTCTTTGCTGTCCTTCATCAACATTTTGTAATTTTCATCATAGAGATCCTGTATAAGTTTTGTTTAACTTATACCTAAGTACATCATTTTCTTGGGCACATTATAAATGATATTGTGGTTTTGATTCCAGCTGCCACATATTCATTGTCGGTTCCTAGAAAATGATTATTTTTGTTTTGATTTTATATCCCTTTATCCTGTTGAACTCACTAGTTCTAAGGTTTTATTTTTTATAGCTTCTTTAGAATTTTTCTATGTAGACAATCATGCCATCCAAAAATCATAATGATTTTATATCTTCCTCTCCAATATGTATATTTTTAATTTATTTTTCTTTTTCCATGCTCTAGCTACAACTTCTTTACTCTGTTGAATAATAGTAAGCAAGTGTTTTTGCCTTGTTCCCTGTCTCAGACAAAAACATTCAATCTTTCACCATTAAGTACGATGTTAGCTGTAAGATTTTTGTAGATGCTTTTTGCCAAATTGAGGAACTCCTCTTAGTTTTCTGAGATTTTTCATGAACAAGTGTTAGAATTTTTCAAAGGACTTTTCTGTTTCAATTGGTATGACCATGTGACTTTTTTTCACTAACCTGAAGATGTGGTGATTATACTGATTGATTTTGAATACTAAACAAGCCTTGCATAACTGGAACAAATCTCTCTTGTTCATGGTGTATAAATATTTAATGTATTGCTGAATTCAACTTAAGAATTTTGCATTAAGTTCATGAGAGATATGTAGTTGTAGTTTTTGTTCTTCCTTTTATTTCTTTACCTTTTTTGTCTTTCGGTATCAAGCATCATAAAAAAGTTGAAGATTATCCCCTTCTTTATTTTCTAGAAGAGATTGTATAAAATTTTTCTTTACATGATTATAGAATATGCCAGTGAAATTATCTAGGCCTGGAGATTTATTTCTCAGGAGATTGTAAATTATGAATTCTATTTATGTAATGGTTGCAGGACGATGTAGTTTATTTATTTCATTTTGTTGAGTTTTGATAATTTGTAGTCTGAGAAATGTATTTGTTTTAATCGGTTGTCAAATTTATGAGTGTAGTTTTTAGTATTTGCTTGTTGTCTTTAGGATCTGGAATAAAATCACATGTTTCATTATTAGTATATATGATTTACATCTTGACTATTTTCAGTTTTATTAGTCTTTCTAGAAGCTTAACTTAACTGCTTTTGTTTTTGATTATTTTTGAAGAATCATCTTTTCATTTCATTGATATTCTTTATTGTTGCCCTGTTTTGATTTTCATTGGTATGAAATGTAAATCAAAACCACAATGAGGTATCACTTCACACCAGTCAGAATGCCTAGTATTAAAGTGATAGGAAATAACAAGTGTTGGTGAGAATGTGGAGAAAATGATAGTCTCATGCACTGTTGGGAGAAATGTAAATTGGTGCAACCATTGTGGAAAACAGTATGGAGGTTCCTCCAAAAATTAAAAATAGAAATACTATATGATCCAGTAATTCCAATAGTGGGTATTTTTCGAAGGAAAATAAAAGCACCAATATGAAAAAAATATATACACCCCTATGTTTATTGCATCATTATTTACAATACCCAAGATATGGGAGCAGCTCAAATGTCCATCAATAGATGAATGGATAAAGATGATGTGGTATATTTAAACAATGGAATATTGCTCAACCATAATAAAGAATGAGATCTTACCATTTATGACAACACGGATGGACTGACAGGGTATAATGCTAAGTGAAATAAGTTAGACAGAGAAAGACAAATATTATAGGATTTCATTTATATGTGGAATCTAAAAAACAAAACAAATGAACAAACAAGAAACAGAAACAGACTCATAGATGCAGAGAACAAATTAGTGGTTCTCAGTGAGGAGGAGTGAGATGGGTGAAATAGGGGAAGGGGGTTAAGTGGTACCCAGACTTCAAGTTATAAAAGAAGTCATGGAGGGTGCCTGGGTGGCTCAGTTGGTTAAGCGACTGCCTTCGGCTCAGGTCATGATCCTGGGGTCCCGGGATCGAGTCCCACGTCGGGCTCCCTGCTCAGCAGGGAGTCTGCTTCTCGCTCTGACCCTCTTCCCTCTCGTGCTCTCTATCTCTCATTCTCTCTCTCCCAAATAAATAAATAAAATCTTCCAAAAAAAAAAAAAAGAAGTCATGGAGATAGAAAGTACAGCATAGGGAATATAGTCAATATTTTTTTAATAACTTTGTACGGTGACAGATGGTAACTACACTTACTGTGGTGAGCATTGCATAATGTATTAAGTTGTTGAATTGCAATGTTGTACACTTGAAACTAATATAACGTTGTATGTCAAATGTACTTCAATAATAGAAATGTAAAAAACTACATTATTATATTTAAAACTTGCAGTGCTATATATGGAAAAATAAAAACTTATGGCTTTGCTACATATATTGATTTTAAATGAGAAAGAATGCATATATATGGATATATGTGTATATATATGTATATGTTTATCAATTATAATAATTTTAACTGGACCTTATTTTTCTATAGGAATTAAGATTCGAGATGACTTATTACCTATCCTACCGAGCAGAGGTTTTTGAACTGGACTGTCCAGAGTTTAAGGAGTTAGTTGAGAGCAGCACAGGATCCTCTTCGTTGGTTGTAATATTCTGAATTATTTGGCATGTGGGAGAAATTCTAACTGTTCATTCTTCCTGTTTCCAAAAAAGCATCTACACTTAATGTTTGTATTTTTCATACCTTTACACATTGGTAAGGAATCAGTGGCTTTAAAGTTTGTAAAAACCACCACTGAATTTATAAATTCACAATTATGATTATTTATTTGGTTGTAGATCACTGAACAACTGAGGCAATAGGAACAAGAGCATCAAATTAGCTGGAGCTGTCTGCTAGTGATAAAATAAGCCAAAAGTCCATGCATTTATGCAACAACAACAAATCATGTGGTTTTTGTTAGTTTGCTTGTTTGGGGGATACCTACTCTGTGTCAAGCATTTATCTGAGCCTTGGATATGTTGGTGAAATAGAGAGGTGAAGAATGTAGTGAAGATGGATGTTGAAGTTCATGTTGAAGCTTGAAAATATTTCAGTCCTTTCTGACTCCTACAAGAGTTCAGATGCTGCAATAATTTGTTCTTCCCATCATCCAAGCAGTGGGCTGTAAACCCACATTCAGTGAGGGAATTGCATTTTTCTTAGTTTTCTGCATTCTGAAACACCCTGAGCCATTATACCGTATACTTCTGGAGGACTGGCCATAATATTTTTTTTTTATTTGTATGCCCCAGGTGTTTTGAACACTAAAGAGCTTTTTAAAAGTGACCATTTTGAATGGATAAATGAAAAAACATGAATGTCATCAGATATTATAGGTCACTGTGACTACTTCCTGTTATGCTTGTTAAAAAATACTGCAGTGGGAAGAAATCAGAATTTAGTGTTAAGCCGACCTCATGTCAAGACCCTTAGCTGTTTTTCTTAGTTGAACTAAATGTCAGCTGAATTCTAGAGACTCCGTTTTTTCACCATGTCTATTAAAATAATTATACTAAGCTAGTAGGGTTGAAAGGATAAAATGGAATCTTATAGGTAAAATGTTTTCCTTAGTTTACCTATTTAAGTGGTAAGTTCTTCTTTCCCTACTTATTTACCTTGGTAAATACTAAAAGTTTTAAATACTAAAACCAGCGAAAGGCCTGGTTTTAGGATTTATGTTCATCAAAATTGAGCTGTAAAGGAAGTGAGCTTAAAAGGTAAATTTTGGGAAACCCTTTGGGAGCCATTGTTAGACATTTGACCAACTCTGATAATAATTTTTTACATTAAAACTAATCAATGATTGTTTTCAAAATAGAGAATAAGCCGCCTTCTACTTCTCATCGTTAATAAAATGACTTTCACTTTTGACATTTGAAGTATGTAATAATAAAATTTATATAAGGTAGAAAGTTTACCTTAGTGAAACAGAATATTTTGATTTTCTATGGAAGCTATTTTTCAGTCCCAACTTAATAAAAAAAACTTAATTCCGTTTCCTGGTTTTAAATTATAAGCCATATATTCCTAGCTTACCATGGACTCCATACATTTGGAGGACTGGAAATGTTGTTTCAAACGAGTAGACATTAAGTGTGGTAAAACTACTCTGTGAGCATAGTTTTCTGCTATGTAGGACACGTAAATTATTAGATTTAGTCTGAAATGATTGAAAATGTTTCCAAAGTCTTTTAACAATTAAAAGAAAAATGTGAGGCTCTTAGAAGATCTGATTCATTCAGCAAATTTGTATTTTGATTAAAAGAACTATTTGATCCTACACAGTAAATGCGTGGAAAAAAGTTGGCCAGCTATTTGATTCAATGTGGTTGTTAAAGAAGAAAATGTAGCTCTCATGAGTGGGTTTAGCCTTGTGTAGCTTTGTGATTGTATTTGTTTACCCATGGTGGAAATCTCCTTATTAAATTGTGGGCAAAAGGCACTTTTATTGGTTTTCCTAACAGTAACTGCTTATTTCAGGAAACATTAGATTAAAATGCTAGATGCAGATCTCTGGAGTTGATCTTGTAACAGAGCTAAAGCACATTGACCTGATACTTAGACGTGTGCAGGAGACGGACAATTTCCTAAAGGTCTGGATGCAATTTCTTCTTTTATTTCTAAAACCAATTTTAACAATGTTTTCTACCCTTAATAAGGATGTAGGCATATACATCAAAAGATTTAGTTTGATAAAGTCTCCTCTTCACTTTAGTTTTATTTATATGCAGCAATTGAACCTTACATGACTGTAAAACATGCCTTAAAAATAAAAAGCTCAGTCATGTATGTGCAGATGAGCCATTGTTAATTGGTATGTTCTCATTAGCTATTATACTATCAACACTATTATTAACATGGTGCTGATTTTGTATTGTTTCCTCTTCTCTGCCACTTGCTGTGTATTCTTCTTGTTCTTGGGCCAGTTGAGCCATACATCTTGTGTTCCAAACCATATGGAGCATGTTTTTGTATGAACTCTCATGATTGAGGACATCTGTCTCAGCCCCTACATTTGCCTTCAGGGGATCTTTGCATCATTTAATGATACAGCTAACAGCATGTTTTTTATCATGAGTTGGCCATACACAGCTTTACTGGGGATTCCGCTGTTTTCATTACTGAAAAAACACATGGAACAGTCTCTACTTTATCTTTCTCTTCTTTCTTCTTTCTTGCTCTTCTTTTCCTCTCCATCCCTTTCTTCCTTTCTTCCTTATTTATTTTAATATTTACTAAGTGTCAACCATGTGCTAGGCAGGAAAATATCCCAAGTTGCAGATTTTCAATACTATAAAGATTGTCTATGATTTCTAAATGAAATTTATTGTTCCATTTAATTACTTGTTTTGAGTAATTTAGATGTCCCAAACTATATGTGCTATTTTTTAATAATTTTATTATAGGTAATATGATTCAGATTAAATGCTCTTGGATTTTTCTGAGACATATTCTTAATGACTCTATCTGAAATATCCATATACCTCATAAGTTAACAACACAAAATGTCAATAGATAGTTCTTTACTGAGATTTTACTAATTTTTCCTGCTTTAGAGATGTTTATCATAATTTAGTCATAAGCATATGTGATACGTATTTAACTAAGATGAAATTTTAATCACTTTTAAATGGGTAGGATAAGAAGATATAAATACGAAATACAACGATATGGCATCAAAACTGTCATAAACACTAGGAAACATAAAAAATATTCAAAATTATTAAAACAGTTACATTTTATATTGTTGCTAATCTTTACTTTGTAATTTGTAAAACACCTACTTTCTTGCTTGATGCAAAGATAAACAATGAAAAACTCCCAATGGAAAAAAAAATCTAAGTTATTGTAAATTACATTGAAGATTTTAGTATGAGTTTTTTTTTTCTTTCCTCTCGTGGGTAAATTATCCTTGGTCTCATTTATTGCTAAATGCAGTGTTCAACTATGTTTCCAAAGAATTTAAAATCATAGAGATAAATACAGTTGAGCAGTCTCAGTGAAAGCATATTGACTAGTGAAATGGAAATATTGATATTTATTTAATTTCTTAGGGTTTATACTTACTCTTTATAATGCATTTTTATAATGAGCTTTATAATGTTCAGCAGAAATAGTATTGAATATCAATGGATGTGCCAAAAACTTTGTGTGATAGATGAAAGATACAGAGATAAATATGATGTAGTCTTTACTTGGGGGGAGGAGTCTACTTGTTATTACTGAAAGTTTGAAAGGAAGATATAAAGACAATAATAACACATTTTGTTTTCAAGGTTGTAACTTCTTTTTTCTTTTAAGATTTTATTTATTTATTTGAGAGAGAGCATGAGCAGGGAAAAGGTGGGGGGGGGCAGAGGGACAAGCAAACTCCCTGCTGAGCGAGGAGCCTGAGGCAGCTGGGCTGAGATCATGACCTGAGCCAAAGTCAGATGCTTAACCCATAGAGTAACCCAGGTGCCCCTCAAGGGCATAATTTCTTAAATAGGGTGTATGCAAAAATTGGTACATTTTTGGCCAATCAATGGTGTAAAGAAATGGGTATTCCCATAATGCAAATATAATACTGTATTATAACTTGTTTTTTACATAACACTATTGAGATATAATTTACATACCATGAAATTCATTTATTTAAGTAAATAGCCTACTAATTTTTAGTAAATTTTTACAATTGTGCTACCGTCACCACTATCCAGTTTTAGAATACAGAAATTTCCTTTGCACCCTTTTGCAGTTCCCTACTCCCAATCTCAGCCCCAGGCAAGCAGTGGTCTGATTTCTGTCTCTATACATTTTTCTTTTCTAGAGATGTCATAAAAATTTTGTGATACCTACTGTAGTCTATAACATATGTAGTTTGTCAAAATTACTTTTCATGAGTCTCAGCTTCCTTTTTACTATGAAAACTATATTTCAGGTGGCATTTTGAAATGTGGGAGATGCCTTTTGACTAAGAACTTTCAGGGTACCAGCTTGCCCAAGAAAGCCATCAGCAATCTTTAGAGAAGAAACACATGGAAGTGTAGGTATGAGGGATATTTTTACTTTCTTTTTAAAACCCTAGATGTCCTGTTTCCTAACACTACACTCTGCAGAAACAATGCCATACACAATGTAATTGCCAATATCGAAGTTCTCAAATTTTGAAGATGAAACTTCTATCAATCTTGATTTTAAGTTTTCTGATAGAGGGGAGAGAGACTAATGTTTTATTCACTGCCTTTTGTGGAGCAGCAGTTCACAGAAAATATGTCTTTTGGGGTGCCTGGGTGGCTCAGTCAGTTAAGTGTCTGCCTTCAGTTTGGGTCATGATCCCGGGGTCCTGGGATTGAGCCCCGCACCGAACACTGCATCTGGCTCCCTACTCCGTGGGGAGACTGCTTCTCCCTCTCCCTCTGCCTGCCACTCCCCCTGCTTGTGCTCTCTCTCTCTCTCTCTGTCAAATAAATGAATAGAATCTTATTAAGAAAAGAAAATATTTCTTTTAACCTTTTACCATAATTATGATGTAGACATTATTTTCCTCATTTTATAGATGTGGATACTGGGCCTTATAAAAGATCAGACATTTGCCTAGGAGCACAGCTAGTGACAACTGAGATTTAAAAAACAGGGCGCCTGGGTGGCTCAGTTAGCTGGGCGACTGCCTTCAGCTCAGGTCATGATTCCCCGAGTTCCGGGATCGAGTCACGCATCGGGCTCCCTGCTCGTCGAGGAGCCTGCTTCTCCCTCTGATCCTCCCCCCTCTCATGTACTCTCTCTCTCTCATTCTCGCTCTCTCAAATAAATAAATCTTTAAAAAAATAAATAAAAAATAAAAGTATACCAGTTTATTTCTAAATTTACTGTTTTATGTTTCTCAGAAAATTGAAATATTTTAATATTATAAACTCATTGATGTGGTGGATATCCTTTCTGTTGTTGTTTAATGGTTACCTTTCAACATCACTGATCATCAGGGAAATACAAATCAAAACTACAATGAGATATCACCTTACACGGGTCAGAATGGCTAAAATTAACAACAAGAAACAGGAGGTGTTGTTGAGGATGTGGAGAAAGCGAAACCCTCTTGTGCTGTTTATAGGAATGCAAACTGGTGCAGCCACTGTGAGAAACAGTACGGAAGTTCCTCAAAAATTTAAAAATAGAACTATCTTATGGTCCAGCAATTGCACTACTAGGTATTTACTCAAAGAACACAAAAATACTAAATCAAAGGGATACAGGCACCCCAATGTTTATAGTAGCATTGTGTACAATAGCCTAACTACGGAAGCAGTTCAAGTGTCCATCAACTGATGAATGGATAAAGAAGAAGTGGTATATGAATACACAATAGAATATCACTCAGCCATCAAAAAGAATGTAATCTTGCCATTTTCAAGGACGTGGATAAAACTAAAGAATATTATGCTAAGCGAGGTAAGTCAGTCAAAGAAAATAATCCTCTGATTTCACTCATATGTGGAAATTAATAAACAAAACAATCAAACAAAGGGAAAAACAAAAAAAGAGAGAGAGGTAAACCAAGAAACTCTTAACTATAGAGAATAACCTATGGTTACCAGAGGGGATGTTGGGGGAGGGGATGGGTTAAATAGGTGATGGGAATTAAGGAGAGCACATGTTCTGATGAGGACTGGGTGTTGTATGCAAGTGTTGAATTGTTACATTGTACACCTGAAACTAATATTACACTGTATGTTAACTAACTAGAATTTAAAGAAAAACTTTAAAAAATATTTAAAACAATGCTCTGCACAATGTAGTTTCAGTTGTTTGTAAACAACTGGTCAATGATTACAACAGTTATTAAATATTCATGTACCAAAAACCATGCTAGTTGCCTGGGATTAAATGAAAAAATAAGAAATGGAATAAACTTCCATGAAGTTTTCATTTGTTCTTAAGAATCTTCCCTCTTAAATCAAAGGAAATTTCTACTTTTTTTTTTATCTTCTATGTGCTGATACACTTTTTTTTTCATTTTTTTATTATTATGTTCAATTAGCCAGCATATAGTACATCATTAGTTTTTGATGTAGTGTTCAATGATTCATTATTTGGCTATAACACCCAGTGCTCATCACCACACGTGCCCTCCTTAATACCCATCACCCGGTTACCCTATCCTCCCCCGCCTTCCCTAACCTTCGGTTTATTTCCTGGAGTCCAGAGTCTCTCATGGTTTGTCTCGCTCTCTGATTTCTTCTCATTCAGTTTTTCCTCCTTTCCCTTGTGGTCCATTGTGCTCTTCCTTATGTTCCACATATGAGTGAAACCAGATGATAATTGACTTTCTCTGCTTGACTTATTTCACTTAGCATCATCTCCTCCAGTCCCATCCATGTTGATGTAAAAGTTGGGTATTCATGCTTTCTGACAGCTGAGTAATATTCCATTGTATATATGGACCACATCTTCTTTATCCATTCATCTGTTGAAGGGCATCTCGGCTCTTTCCACAGTTTGGCTATTGTGGACATTGCTGCTATGAGCATGCGCCCCTTCTTTTCACTACGTCTGCATCTTTGGGTAAATACCCAGCAGTGCAATTGCTGGGTCATAGAGTAGCTCTATTTGTAACGTCTTGAGGAAACTCCATACTGTTTTCCAGAATGGCTGCACCAGCTTGCATTCCCACCAACAATGTAAGAGGGTTCCCCTTTCTCTACATCCTCGCCAACACTTGTTGTTTCCTGCCTTGTTAAATCTATAATACATCTAGCCATTTTTGCTGACCTCTTTCCCTGCCTTCCTTAAAGCAAAATATATGTTGCTTTGCTGTGCCAATTGATATAACTTCTATTTGGTACCTAGAACGTGTTCTTGCTGTTTTTCTTTTTTGTATGACAGAAAAACTAACAGGAGAGTTAGTTTAATTAGATTGCCTCTTCCACTATTCAATTATTTAAATATTTTAGGAAGTAACTGCGATTACAAAACATTCAAATGCAGTCTGAAACTCTGTTGGGAAGTAACACTTTTAGAACAAAATTTCCAATCTGGTTTACTGGAAATTTTTAGCAATATGTAAAATCGTAATGTGTTTCCATCTGCAAGACTTTCACACACTTTTTATCAGGTACTAGAGAAACACTGAATGTTAATGCCATCAAATTTTGCTGAATTGGTGTACAATACAACCCTTTCATATTATAGATTTCACCCACTCAACTTCACCAGAAGCAGTGTTTTCACAATGCATGATAATGACAAAGGCAGAATGGCAAGAAGAGAGAAAAGTGCCATCAGGTTCGGAGTCAGAAGAAAAAAAACAAACTTTTTTTCTATCAGTTATCTTTTCCATTTTAATAAAGAAAAATGAATGCCTTTGCAAAATGCTTTTCAAAATTTACTTTTTATTTCCAACTAAAATCGGAAATCTTATTTGTGAAACTCTGTGTGTGTGTGAGTGCTATGGTGGAAAGGACATATATGATGTGTTTGACTTGTTATTTAAAAGTTTGCTGCCAAACATCTGCTTCATTAATTGATGCCAGCAGTTGGATAAATGTATTAATAAATAATATTCATAATATTCTGTGTCTGGATTTTCTCATAAAAGTCTCTTATTCATTCTTTTTCTTGGTTTTGCTTCTTTAATAGGAATTTGGAGTTAGGTCATGTGACCATATCATTGAGTCTATCATCCAAAACCCTTATCAGGATATTGGAAATTGAAAAATGACCGTACACACGGGTGTGATGCCAGAGAAGGCAGCATAAAAGAAGGGGGTGTTTCTAAACGCCTTCCAGTAACAATGACAAAACGGAAGTTATTTGCAATCTTAAAAGATGGTTCAGGAAAAAGTGAAACTTGAAACTAAGGAAACAAAAGTTTAGACAAGATAATCCCAACATCAGAGAGCGCATTTGTCATTGTCAGAACTCCAAAGAGCAATAAAGCTTTAATCCATTTCATGGACCCCAGGCCTCATGGTCTAGTAATTCTTATGTCACCAAACCATCATGATCTGTATGAAATTACAGTGTGTCACCACTTTCCATCTGCAATCTTAATGTTTCCGTCCTTTGATTGCATGACAAGAAAACTCTTGAACCAGAGCACTCCACTTTACAGAAGTTGGATAGAACCAGCTGCTCATAATTTGGGATTTTTATAAGGGCTCTTTAGTTCCAGAATCCCTGTCTGACCTTTGTCCATTTTCAGAATTCTTCACGAGAAATATTTGGCTGTCTTTTAGTATCTTAAACATTTTGTAAAATACTGAGAAAGATTTCCAAAGCTACCCATAGAATCACTGTCTTCTTCCATTGTTTCTTTAATTGCAAAACAGTTATGGAATCTGAAAAGTGCCCATTTCAAATTATATTCACTGGTTTCAAAACAAAACATTTTTTAGATGGCTTCATTGTGCTCCCGAAAAGGAACATTATTGTCTAGAGTTGACAATAACCAAAACTGATGTCATAATGGATTATGTGTGCATTTATAAACTTTTTTGTTGCAAAAGATCAAAAAGTCTTGTTGACTGCTTTTATTTGGAATAAACAAACTAAGTGGAGTTTAGAAATGTAGTTGATGGAAAAATAAATTTCAAATTATACATAAATCTTCAAAGTTCTTAGTGCCCACTATTTCTATTCCCTGGGAACACAAACTTTTGCAAAGCTCTGTGACAGCCTTATGGATGGTCAAACATATGACACAATTTGATGTTTAATTAAAAACAACAGGTCGCAGCAACTGTTTGTGATAAGAAGCATACAGATTGTGTGCTTTGTCTATTTTTCTGTGATATCTAGAAATTTTTGTAAACTAAGTGCTTTAGAAATGAGGGTTGCTGGCAGGAATGGGGAAACTGGGTGATGGACATTAAGGAGGGCTCTTGATGTAATGAGCACTAGGTATCATATAAGACTGATGAATCACCAACCTCTATCCCTGAAACTAATAATATACTATATGTTAACTAATTAAATTTAAATTTAAAAAATGAAGGAAAAAAAGAAATACCAAAAGAAAAGAAGAAGAAGAAGAAGAAACGAGGGCACCGGGGTGGCTCAGTGGGTTAAGCGGCTGTCTTCGGCTCAGGTCATGATCCCAGGGTCCTGGGATCAAGTCCCGCATTAGGCTTCCTGCTCAGTGGGGAACCTGCTTCTCCCTTTCCCTCTGCCCCTCCTCCCCACTTGTTCTCTCTCTCAAATAAACAAATAAATAATCTTTTTTAAAAAAAGAAATGAGGGCGCCTGGGTGGCTCAGTTGGTTAAGCGACTGCCTTCGGCTCAGGTCATGATCCTGGAGTCCTGGGATCGAGTCCCACATCAGGCTCCCTGCTCGGCAGGGAGTCTGCTTCTCCCTCTGACCCTCTTCCTTCTCGTGCTCTCTATCTCTCATTCTCTCTCTCTCAAATAAATAAATAAAATCTTTAAAAATGAAAGAAAGAAAGAAAGAAAGAGAGGAAGAAAGAAAGAAAGAAAGAAAGAAAGAAAGAAAGAAAGAAAGAAAGAAAGAAAGAAAGAAAGAAAGAAAGAAAGAAAGAAAGAAAGAAAGAAAGAAAGAAAGAAAGAAAGAAAGAAAGAGAAAGAAAGAAAGAAATGAAATGAAATCAAGGTTATTAAGAAATCTCCGTGTAAAAAAGAAAAACTGAACTCTTATCATCACGTACCTGCACTGCTGGTAAGTAGGTGGTTTTACAGGCCAATTTGTGCTTTCACTTTTCTTGCTGCTGAAAAATAGTATTTACCACACCAATTGGAGTTACAGTTGATTTATTTCCAAGGATCACAATGACTGTGCATTGCTAAAATTTATTCCTACAAGGTATGTACATTTAAAGGAAAACAGAAGATTCATGGATTGGGGGAAGACTCAGGTTTACACAAAGTGGTCTGTCTGCTTTGCAAAAAGCAGTAGTGGGATTGTGACCAACGAAGTTTGGAAAATATTATATGCTTGATGCCTCCTCTTGGTGAACCTCTGTGATTTTCTTTGTTAAAGTCTCTACAAAGTGCAGCCCCCAAACATCTGCTTAACTGTGCTTGTTCTACATCATTCAATTTTATTTGACCACAGAAAGCTTTTAACTAGGTATCTGTTTTGCAGAACACATGCTGGGAACTGCTGTTCTGTATTGTACTGAATCACAATACAGCGTTTGGTACTTACCTGATGGTCAAAGGCTGAAATGGTTTTTTAAATTTGTGTTGTGCAATTTTTTTAAGTTTGGAAATTTTGTGGCAAAATATATAAGGCACCCTGGTTATCAAGAGACTCCTTACCTATTGTAATGTGTGCAAACTGCTGTCTTTTTTCTGAGGTCCTGCATGTGCCTCTTCTGGAGAGCTGTTGATTCAGCTGATCTTTGACTATTTTTCCTTTAATTATGTCCAAAGATAAAGGAAATTCAGATTTCTTAGGAGTAGCTTAATCAATGAGGATAGAGTTAAATACTTATATTTCTAGAACTCAGAGGGCATACAACACATATTTTATTTCATCAGACGTAAATCAATTTAGTGTTAAATGTGCCCATTTATGTTCTTTATATAATACAAAATGAACTTCTCCGGGAAGAATATGGGTTATCTCAGACTTGGCTGCTCTAATGAGACATTTTCTAGCTTCATATTAGGAAAGCATGGAGATATCTTGCAAACAACCGAAAACAAATGCTAAGTTTTCCTCTGATGAAAGTGTAAAATTATTTAAAATAATTGAAAATAACTTCTCTTCAAGTAGAGGGATACTCAGTTTTCTTTGGAGTAAGTCACTTTATCTTGAAATAATGCCCAAAGACATTTAGGGTAGACTAGCTCTGAACAGAGTGCTTGCAAAGGCTTTGGGACAGAAATCATCATGGGGCAGAATTGACCCAGTAACACCACGAGGAGGAAGATTCTTTGATAATTTAAAGTTTTTCCTGCACTGTTAGAAAATATGAAACATGAGATTCCTGTGTCGGTGAAATTTCGATTTGCTTACCTTTCTCTGTGTAGCTCCAGCATTGATCCAATGTCTGTCTGATGACTTGGTTTGGTAGCGCTAAACATGTGAACGGTAAATGTTCCGACATCCCAGAAGACCTGGACGGAGGGAAAGAGGAGAAGTAGGAAACAAGGCTGTTGGGGTCAAAACTGACCTCACTGTCACTTCCAGGATGGCAGAAAGAGGATTAGCAATGCCCCCCCTAGAGCCGTCAGCGGGGAATAGTGCTTTCCTGCTAGTTGATTAGACCCACAGCTGTTGTGGCCACCTGGGTCTCCTTGGGGAGCGGGGCTGCATCCCGGGGTGTGAGACAAGAAGGCACGGAGTCAGAAGGTTTCTGACCACTGTTTGAGTACAGCTTCGCAATGCTGGTCCCCTGGCTGCCAGCATATACTCATATGTTTGGAATCATGGTTTTTGACAGACAATGGAAATGCGAGATATGGCATATAAAATTGAAAGCAGTGGCATAGATCAGAATCGATAGGAGGGAAAAGCATCTTCATAGACACAAATTCTTTTCTAAAGATTCTATCTTTCTCTATTACTTTTGACCTGAGCCCGACCTCTCTAAAGTCCTCGTGCTGCAAACTAAAGCAATAGTGTCACCTCAACTCTTCCTTGACAGCTTCCTGCCAATAGTCTAGCTTTTTAAATATTTCTGCATGTTTCTCGAGGTTTTTTTCAGCCAGCCCAGCCAGTCATCCTGAGCCATGCAATATAAATGCCATAGTGAGGCTCTTTATGGACATTTTTTAAATGACAGGTGGCACTTACAAAATCGAATTGAAATATGTCTAATTTTGTCACAATGTTTGGCAAAACTACTACTGAACATCTTCAAAGAGATTTTCGTGATTGCAAACAGTCTCCACCAAGAGCATGGTCAGTGACAGACATAAAACTGCTTGAAAGAAGGCAGGATGGGAGGATGTTAATTTATATCTACACTATCAGAGCTGGTCGTGAAAATGTTCTCATAGAGGGTATTTTATCGAGAATAACACATGGCATAAAGTGAGGATTGGTGTTTGTTTTTCAGTGAAGCTAAATATATCTCATCTTTAATGTTATATCTTCAGGCAACTGGGTACAGCTGGTTGGTGACCTCTTGGAGAAATACTGAGCAGAGTTCTTAATTTATCTAATATAAGAGATAGTGTATTACTCGGGACTGAGGAAAATTTATCATCATGACAGGAAAAGATAAAGCATCTAATAACTGAGTGATACCATATGTAGAATCTTTCAAAAATATTTAGTACTTCTACCCCATATAATATCAATCTCAGTTTCATCTGCATCCACTCTTTTTGGGACCTTGTCGTTGCAATCGACAATATAAATTCACCAACTTCCTGAACTTCAGCTAACAAAGTCCTGATTGATGGTTCTAACCAGGAATAGGTATGTGCAGGCAGGAACTGAAAGTTTATTTTCAAGTAGCATCAAGCCAGACACAAATCAGTCAAATCAGGACTTGTTGATGTAGAGACTGGAAGCTGTTCGTGGATAATAGGATGCTTCCATACATCATTTTTATCTTACATCAGGAGACATAAGTGATTCCAGTCATCTTTGAAGAAAACCGCAGGATGAGATATTTATCACGTTGTTTCAAAACAAAATTAACCTTTCAAAAATCTTTAAACTCTATCAAATATAAATTCTCCCTGATGTACAATGTAAGAGAGAGAACATCTCCCGGGCATGAAAGTGTGAAAACAGTATCAGTTACAACATCCTTTAAACATCTTTTAGGATACCACCTTCACTCATTCCCATCAGAAATAAATATTTCTTGGGTCTCTAGTGCTACAACTTCAGGTCCAAGAAGCACTTGATAAAGCTAGGCAGACCTTGTCTTTGGGGAGTTTTAAATGTCAGATTTGAGTGCTGAAAACTCAAGTGACATCCTGATTATCTAGGGAATTACCTCAGAGGCATGAGAAATAAGTTCCCAGTAGCAAACTTTTGTTTTGCCAAAATACAAAATGAAGAGGGAATACCAAGAGTGAGACATAATATTGCCATGTGTATCTGAGGTTGAAATGATATCTGATCAAAATGCTCCCAGTTTAGAAGTATGCTTTCATAACTTCACAAGCTTTTACCACTGAAAAGAGGCACAGAAATTCTGTAGAGTTTGTAGTCACACGACCACAACATTTATTTTCTCTTACAAGAGCAGTGGTTCAGTAAAATTAGGTAAGGGCTGGTTTCTGTGTATGTGTGCCTCGTCCTTTTACCCTGCAGCTGTTCCTAGAGCAAGGTTGCCTCTGAAATGGAAACATGGAGGCCTACCAAACGCCCTGCTACGTGCTGCCATTGGTTGATGTATCCTGGAGGATGTTGTGAAAGAGGGTTCTCTAGCCCCTCAATTCTTATTTTAGTAAATTCTTCATCTGTTATATCTTTGCAGTTCCAAACAGAAGAGTTTGTTTCTTGTCTAATCAAAGATGATGCATTGCCTTGAACTGGAGAAATCCACACAATGACAGGGATACAATGAAAGAACGGGCTTCCATTTCATAACTGAGTGATACCATATGTAAAATCCTGAATGTTTACAAAACTGTGTGGGTGGGTTCATGGAATCAGGCTTTTCCCTGGATTCGGAGACCTGTTTACAGCTGCACTCAAGTAGAAAGGGAAATATCACTGGGCTTGATCAAAATCCCATTTGGGAAAGGATGACCAACTTGGATGGGCTTTTAATCTTCAATTTAAAAACAGTATTAACATCAAGTTTGCTTTTCCGATTTCTTCACTGAAACTTGTTTTAATTATCGTGTTGCCATTTTGCACTTCAGTTTTACATTCGTTGTGAATAAACAAGCATTTGATTATATTTTAACATATTAAGGGATTTATGTTGAGTTTTTAAGAATATAATGGAAGAATTAGCCAGGTAAAACAATGATCAAGTTATCTTTGTAAAACATAAAATGGTCATACAAATAAAGTCTCATAGGTGATAACCAATGCATTTAACTTTAATCCTCCTTAGACCTCAAGTACATGTCTCCCTGTTGGAAAGGGGATGGATTTGGACATCTGGTTCATCCCCACCAACCTTAGAAGGGGAGGGTCTCATAAAATTGCTTGGGGAGGCCGTATGACAGGCTGGTTCAGGGTGTGTTTGACAGTTGATTTTTTAATATGAAATACTGTAAAAGAAATGGTTAGAAATGTGCATGAATTTATAGTAGATACTGTTCCATAATCATTCAGTCCTCATACATGTTTTACCCCAGACTTATGAGAATGTTTTTAAGGACCTCCGAAGAAGAGGATTCCAGTTTTCATAAACAATATATTTCACCATGCAACCATCATGAAGTACATGATAGTCTTTAATAACTGCCATATAGTCTGACATATAGTCTTTAATAACTCCATATCCTTGAGCTATAATCTGAGTGATAATAGGGAATTACTTATCCACACTTCTATAAATGTTGATAGATAAATCTATAAATGTCTTATTTACCTTTCAGCTACCTGAGCTAAATCATGCTAGTCACTTTAGAATATTTGTTTTAAAAAATAATTTCAATTAAGTCTAACACTGAACACACTCTTTTTAATACAAAATTTAAAACACACTCTTTTTAATACAATGAACACACTCTTTTTAATACAAAATTTAAAACAATCCATATAAAGTTAATATCTGCTTTGATCATCACCCCCAATCTCCCAAAAGCAGGCAACTGATATCAGTTTGGTCTGTAATCTTCTAGCACTCCTTCTCGGAATTCATGTAGGTCTCTATAAGCCTAGATGTGTGAAGGAATGATATTTTTCTTTAAATACACTGCTAGAAATGATATGTGATTTTTTTTATGTTTTTTTAATTCAATTAGCCAACATACAGTATATCATTAGTTTCAGATGTAGTGTTCAATAATTTATCAGTTGCCTATAACACCCAGTGCTCATCACATCATGGGACCTCTTTAGTGCCCATCACCCTGTTACCCCCTCCCCTCTACTCACCTCCCCTCCAGCAACCCTCAGATTGTTTCCTATATTAAGAGTCTCTCATGTTTTTCTCTCCCTCTCTGATGACTTCCCCTTCAGTTTTCCATCCCTTACCCTACGGTCCTCTGCGCTGTTTAGAAATATGTTCATATTTAAAAAATTTTTGCATTTTTGAACCTAGAGTTAGTTGGTCGACAATGCCATTTTGTTGCATTGGATTTTTCTGTTAGTATTGATTAACATCTTCTCCTAGTCCTAATTTTTCAAATCTTCACTCACCTTCTTCTATATTATGGTCTTAGAAAATGCCATAATATTGGGCGCCTGGGTGGCTCAGTTGTTAAGTGTCTGCCTTCGGCTCAGGTCGTGATCCCAGGGTCCTGGGATCGAGCCCTGCATGGGGCTCCCCGCTCTGCGGGAAGCCGGCTTCTCCCTCTCCCACTCCCCCTGCTTGTGTTCCCTCTCTCGCTGTGTCTCTGTCAAATAAATAAATAAAATATTAAAAAAAAAAAGAAAATGCCATAATATTAAACTAAGAGATCTAAATTGTGCTTTTTAAACGTACTTATCTGCATTTACAGAATAATTTTGAGTCATTAATTTTGAATACGATTTCCCTTAACTTAGATATGTTTCTACTGTTCTAGCATATACCCAACCATTACATCTCTTTCGTTTTTTACAACATATTCACCTTTCATACATGTACCATGTGACATTAATTGTATCATAAAAACATAACTTTCTCAATTTGTATATCACACAGGCCATAAAAAGAGATGACGAACTTATTTTTTCTCTTTTATGCTTTTTTTTTTAAATTCTGAAATAAATTTCATTCCTGTATGTGTTTAGTTTCCATTGCACTGACAAGTTCACTCATAGTTAATATGTGAATTAGATAGCTAGTTTATATAAAGTACATTCTTTAAAAGAGAAGATAAACAGATATGAGATTCATAATAGGGGATTACTAACTATTCCACTAAATCATTTTCTTCTCTTCTGAAAAAGGAAACACGAGAGCATTCATTTAATAATTACCTCCTGAAAAAATTCACAAACTTAGTAAAATGTTTATTCAAGATCTTTTATTGGGTGCCTGGGTGGCTCAGTTGGTTAAGCGACTGCCTTTGCTTCAGGTCATGATCCTGGAGTCCCGGGATCGAGTCCCACATCAGGCTCCCTGCTCAGCGGGGAGTCTGCTTCTCCCTCTGACCCTCCCCCCCTCATGTACTCTCTCTATCTTCTTCTCTCTCTCAAATAAATAAATAAATTAAATGTTTAAAAAAAGATCTTTTATTATAGGTATGACAATAATGGCTTATTTTAACCACTATCTCTGTCCTCAGTTCGACTACCATGCAAGGAATTATCAAAGAAGCTTCCATTTTACTCCAGTGGAGTATAGAAGGGATTCTTGCTGTCCACCCCAAAAAAGATTATAATGGAAAGGGAATTAAACTAGAAGCCAGAACACCTGATTATCAGCCTCTTATCATTATCACAAATGTTGTGAGACTTTGGGCAAACTGCATTTTAATCTCTGTAAATACTGCTTCCATATAAAGTGAGGGGGTTGAAATAGTTATCTCTAAGGTCCACTCCATATCTAGAATTCTGTGATATTTTGCTGATTAGAAACATAGTATTAAGTGTTCCTTGATAGCTTAAAACTGGAAGTTTAACTTTCATCCTAGAAACACATTTGATGTTGAAATTAGCTGATTTATTTTGAAAGAGCTTAGCTTTGATCTAATGCGTAGATTCAGAACATCATGATGTGATTTAAACATAATTTAAACATAAAGTGACAGTCTGCAGAGAGAATTACAGTTAGGTCCAGTTTGTTAAAAGGATCTTATATTGAAATTTTATTCTTAATTAGCCTGAAATTCAAGTAAAATCCTTACAAAACATGGATTACCGTTTACTTGTTCGCTTGCTTGCTTTATTCTAAAGAGACTTTACATAGGGTTTCAACTAATAGTTGTAAAAGAGTGTAAGTAAAACTTCAAGCTTTAATTTATCACAAATATATGCTTTTTAATATTGCTTACAAAGTATCACTAAACATATTTGAATGATTTAAAACTAAGTTTTAAATTTATGGTTTGCTATAATTATGACTGGATAAAAATAATCTGAAATAAGTTTTCTTTAAGATCACGATGGAAATCAATATAAATAAATGCAAAGTTCACTGAAAAAAATGGATTCATTTTCTTTGTAGATTACATTTGTATATTTTGTTAATCTGCATTGTGGTGGTAAACTTCACATTAACTTGTATTTTATTTTTTTAAGATTTTATTTATTTATTTGACAGAGAGAGACACAGCAAGAGAGGGAACACAAGCAGGGGGAGTGGGAGAGGGAGAAGCAGGCTTCCCGCAGAGCAGGGAGCCCGATGTGGGGCTCGATCCCAGGACCCTGAGACCATGACCTGAGCCAAAGGCAGACGCTTAACGACAGAGCCACCCAGGCACCCCATTAACTTGTATTTTAATTTATTTTTTCCTTTCATTACATTTCTCTAGATGTGTACAAATTGTTTATATCTCATACCTAGCCTTAGTCAAATTAAAGAAAAAAGGAGCATACCGAATAACTACTTGAAAACATTGTTCTAAATTTTAGAATTTTATTTTTTTTATTTTATTTAAGATTTTATTTATTTGAGAAAGAGACAGACAGAGATAGTGAGAGAGAGCACAAGCAGGAAGGAGAGGGAGAAGCAGGCTCCCCGCCGAGCTGGGAACCTGATGTGGGGCTCAATCCCAGGACCCTGGGATCATGACCTGAGCCGAAGGCAGACACTTAATGACTGAGCCACCCAGGTGCCCCTAAATTTTAGAATTTTAAAAAGATTGTTTAAAATCTTGGTTCCAAGGACTAGGTCATATACTTTCAATATAAATTCTATGTGAAGGTTAGAAAAAATGACATGCAAGAAGCAGCTAGTAATAAACTTAATAGGAATATATTACAAATAAAAATATGAAAAATAAAAAATATATATATTGCCAGCTCTCTGAGTTTTATTTTGACCTAATGTAGGGCCCTTAAAGAAGAATTTATTAAAATATTGACTGAATGAACTGATAGGAGTATCCTCTTTTCTCTATTTTTCATTCTCTTTATTTTTCTTCATTAATGATGTAGAATATTTTAAGAAGATGATGTGATAAAGAATATATGACTGCTTTTCTGCCTCCAAGGTGCTTAAGCTCCACTTGGAAACTCGATGTTTACAAGAGGAGGAGGAGGAGGAAGAGAAAGTAGAAGGAGGAGAAGAAGGAGAAGAAGGAGAAGAAGGTGGAGGAGGAGGAGGAGGTGGTTTGGGGCGCCTGGGTGGCTCAGTGGGTTAAGCGTCTGCCTTTGGCTCAGGTCATGATCCCAGGATCCTGGGATCGAGCCCCACATCGGGTTCCCAGCTCGGCGGGGAGCCTGCTTCTCCCCCTCCCTCTGCCTGCCGCTCCCCCTGCTTGTGCTCCCTCTCTCTCTCTCTTTCTCTGTCAAATAAATAAAATCTTTAAAACAAAAAGAAGGGGGAGGAGGGGGGAGGAGGGGGGAGGAGGGGGGAGGAGGGGGGAGGAGGGGGGAGGAGGGGGGAGGAGGGGGGAGGAGGGGGGAGGAGGGGGGAGGAGGGGGGAGGAGGGGGGAGGAGGGGGAGAAAATGAACAATATTAATTAGTGGTAAGTGGCAAATTGATTTTATTATAAAGCCAAGGAATTAAGATGAGTGAAGACTAAACATTTCTGCTGGATCTTATAGAAGGTACAAAGGAATTTGAATTGACCCTTGAGGCTAGTACATGGAAATAAATGAAAAGGGAATATCCCCGTTACTCCTGCAGCCGAGACTACAGGTACAGTTACGCAAAGAGCACGGTCAGATACAAATGGGCAAATCCTAGATCTTTCTCGTAAGTAGAAAAATATAAATTTTTGAGACAATACATTTTAGTTTAAAAAATAAATAGGGTTAGAACAATTTTCTTGAATACAGTTTTGCATCATTTTAATAGAAAGAAATGAAGATTAAAAGAACCAATTTACAAAGATGAATAAATTCAGTCTTGTTTTACGTAATAGGAATGGTGAAACCTTTGACAAACTTTTTGCAAAAGTGATTTGAGCAAAACCAATGCTTTAGAAAGTTTCTTCTGGCGGTAGTGTGTAGGGGGTATTTAAGGGAGCAAGAAGATAGCTGAGGGGATTGTTAAACTAGCCATATAAGAATGATAGCTTGGACTGGAAGGTGTTAATAACAGTGGGGATGGAAAGAAAGGGAAAAATGAAGGCAACGTGGAGTGAAAGAATTTACTGAATACGATCATTAAGTAGATTGGAAAAAAAGCATCAGGAAGGATTACAAGAATGCAAGTGTGAAAACTTGGAAAATGTTGGCTTGTCTAAGAGAACAGGAAGCTGTTTGGAGGAGAACCAAATCTGGGAAAATCTTGATGTATTTGGTCAACATAAGGAGTTTGAGACAATGATCACACTTTCCACTGAAAACAACATTTTTATAGGGCTGACCCAGAGAAGCTTAGAAAACTTAGAAATTCTTTTACTGGAGTTTATGTTTGAAGTCATCAGAAGATATGAAATGTCCAAGGAAGAAAATAAATGAAGAGCAGAGAGATAAAAAATATGAGTCATGTGGCACAATTTAAACAACCATTGAAATGAGCTAAGGAAACAGAAGCAGTACATTGAGAGTAAGGAATAAAAATAGAACCCTCTACTGCCTGTGAAATCAAGGAATAATTTTAAGCACAAGATGTTCAACGTGTCATACAGCTCAGAAAAAATTAGGAGTAATGATCACAAAAAAAAAAAAGTTTTGAAATTTACATGAGGAGATCACTGGTTAATTTCAATTAAGGCAGGTGGGAGAGGTCAGAAACTACATCATAGAATTAAGTCATGAAGTTATTACATGGAAGTACACCAAGAGTGGGGTGTTCTTGAGAGTTGTATGATAGAAGAGAAACACATTTTGGTTCTTATTTGGTTTAGGAGTAGAAACAATACAAACTTAGAGTAAATTTGGGGCGCCTGGGTGGCTCAGCTCTTAAGCGTCTGCTTTCGGCTCAGGTCATAATCCCAGGGTCCTGGGATCGGGCCCTGTGTCGGGCTCACTGCTCAGCGGGGAGCCTGCTTCTCCCTCTCCCTCTGCCTATCTGTGCTCTCTCTCTATGTCTCTGTCAAATAAATAAATAAAATCTTAATAAATTTCTCATTCTTTCAGGAAATCATTTGGTTCAGAAACAAAACGGATATGGACTTGAACAAAACAATTCAGAACCAGGCATTATCTAAAACTCATTACCTAGGTTGGACTTATTGACATATCTCGGCTCCCTGACTACTCTTTGCACTGTAACCACCCGCCTACGTAAGGTGGTGACTTCCTGAAACTTACAGAGGAGGCAAGCAAAACAACAGAGCTAAAGGTATGTTGTAATTTGCACTTACCAGCTGAGGAAGTGTACCCGTGGAAGGGAAACCATCTAGGGAAAATAGTATTATTGGGGGATTTGGAGGCTTCAGGAAGGAGCCCCTAAACTTTTTCAAAGATGGGGGCAAAACACTCCTAGAATCAGAATTTTGTCCAACAGAGAAAGTTGTAAATGGTAAGATGAAGGCTTTCTTTCTTTTTTTACCCTGAACTTTGATGAATATAGAATTTACGATCTTAGTTTTGTTCTCAAACCGTACTCATGGTTCTAATCGAAATTCACCTGGGCTGATTATTTAAAAATAAACTTCCGAATGATGTATTATATTATGGATTTTAACACTGTCACCTATCATCATTTAGGAAAATTAGGAAAAAAAAATAGTCTCGTTAAGCACTATTAGTTTTTATCTTCTCCAGCCAGAAGTTTCAAGGCAATGATAACAAAGAAAAAAACAGGTGCCCAGATTAATTATCTTATGGTATATTGCACAATAGTGATAGCCAAGGCCACAAAGCGAATCACTGACATTCTGAACTATTTTATTAACTCCATTTTAAATTCTACACTAAACTTGATGCAAAGTGAAAAAGAGCCACAAAAATTTAAACAGGTGTAACTACTAAGGGAAATAAAATATATGTTGCAAATAAGATGAGTTAAAATCTAAAACATATTAATTGAAACTATGATGAAAATTATTGTAGAATACATAATCAAAAATATGTACGATAGAATTCTGGTTATGACAGATTCCCCATGCCAATTATTATTTTTCAAGTCAACTGATGCCATCCATTCAAAATTACTCAAGCAATTAACAATTAAGTACAGATGTTTTATTTATATATTAGTTTAAAATTATATTCTTAACCAAGAGATTACAAAGAAGGTCACCTGCATTCTAGATTATTTTAACATCATATAAGACAGCTGCTGAAAAATATTTATACAGCTTGGTATTCAGGGAAAAAAAGTAGAAGTTACTTTCAATTGCACAAAAAGAGGTACGTTCGTTACCCAGCACTTACCACCTTATTGTGGTAATAGAAGCCCAATATTTAATTTTTTACCTCAAAATACAGAATAGAATTTTTCTGAAATTTGAATCCAGGAAACATCCTTGTAGATTTTTCAGTTGGGTTGACCTTGTTTAAGCAACTGTTAGATCATTTTAATAGGAATAGTTCATTTCTTCTACAATCTTTCTTTCCTTTTTTTCTTTTTTTTCCTCCTTTACCTATTTTCCTTATACCTACAACAGTTGGATTTTATACCATTCTCAGTCAGTTTCCAGTATCTTGAACTCTGAATTTGGACCTTGAAGCAGATGTAAAGCAACAGAATTGTGGAGTAGAGAAGCAAGAGCTTTGATGATATAAAGATGTTAACATATTCAAACAGTACCGCCTGTGATCTCTCTTCAAAAAGCAAGAATGAGGCACCTAAAGGTCATGATGCTGAGAGTAATTCTGGAAATATATTAAAAAAAAACCAACAAGACAAAAAAATGCTTGAGAAGTTATAGCAAGAAGATAAAATAATAATGAAGAATTATTCTAGGTTCTGTTATCCATCACTGATGCCAAAATAACATAACCTATGAAAGGCTGTTATCAACATATGCTAATGTGTAGACTGATGCTAATTAGACAAGTTTTACTCCACACATAAGTCTGGCTCTTGCAGTTATTGCTAGTCATAAACATAAGGGGTTACTGATTTAATGACAGGCAGAATTTCCTGCTGAGCCAGGAAGAAAATAATGGTTTAGAGATTAAAGTGTAAAGTGTTAACCAGGAGACGTATTTCAAACAGCTAACAATTTTTTTTGGAGGAAGGACATGCTTATATTAGTTTAAAGGTAGAGAAAGGAACAATAGTATTTATAACTTCATTTAATTATTTATTCAACAACGGGAACTTTTGAACTTTTTTCAGGTGGAATAAATTCATTTTTCTCTCTTTTTTTTTGCTGAGATAACCACTCCATAAGCAAGGATTAAAAAGGAAAAACATCAGGATATTCTACTCAACTCTTTCTGCAAAATGATTCAGGGAGCTAGAGGAGACTGTGTGTGTGTGTGTGTGTGTGTGTGTGTGTGTGTGTTAAAAAGGATTATAAATAAAAATATTTTATGAAAAAGGAGAAAATCTCAGTTTTCTCACCATTCTTCAAAAGACAAATTGTTCATTTCACCATTAGCCATCACTCTACTAAATTTCACCACAGGATCTCTACCCTTGCATTCTTGACTTGCTCCTTTGAGACAACATAAAAGAGAGACTTTACAACAGGATTGTAAAACATGAGGCCCTGTAGGTATTTTAAGTTCCTATACATATGTATGTATTTTCAGTATAATTCTTTTAACTGAAAAAAATGTATTTATTAGTTTTCTTTTTCCTTGACAACGAATCTTTACCCCCTACCTAGAAAAGTAGATCTGAACAAATAAGAAATGAAAAGTCAAGTATAGGGAAATTGCCTAATATCCACGCAGTGATGACTGCTGTCTGTGAATTGTAACTGAAACATTTTCTCCTGGATGTAACATTGATGAAAAGTTCACACAGAAACTCACAAAACAGTCTATTATAACTGTTCTGTCTTTATACAATTTACAGTACCGCCTCCCGTAAGTGAAGCTTCAATTTTATCTCTTGTGTAAAATTCTACAAATTATTTCAGGAAACTGAGGCTCAGAAAAATTTAACTAATTTACTTAAGGTCAGAAGGTTAATTAGTGTGAAAGACAACACCAAATTTCTAGGGCTTGTTGTTTATTCCTCTCCATTCTCCATTATATTGTCCATGGAACATTGAATTTACAAAGGAAATGAGCAAGAACAAATGTGCAGCCAGGTAAAAGAAACAAAATGTGTAGTCTTTACTTATTTGTTTTCTGAAAGAATAGAGAATGATGACATTCATTCTAGATTGCATCTAAATTGACCTTGAATTGTGTAACTTTCCATTTTTCCCCTTTTAACATTAGCACTCTTCCATACCTGGTGAATCATTTATTTATTACTAGATCTCCAGTGGCTGGAAATAGCACCTGGTGCATAGCAGATACTCAGTAAATATTTACAGAATAAATAAATTGTAGTTTTTATCTGCAACGTTCTAATATTTTTAACTCACCAAGTGAATTAAGGCAAGCCTTGAAATTGAACCACCCATACTAACAAATTGTCTGTTAGCTAAACACGGTTTGGATCATTTTAGTGCTGTTCCATTACTGTCACTCTTTGGGAGTCTATTAACGGGATATGTTCGAGTGTCAACCATCCTGGACAAACAGTAAATAGGAAGATGCAAAACATGATTTTTTTTCTTCTGTCTGCAATACAATCAAACACTTGAATTAAAAATGGGACATATTGCACCTGACACAGGAAAACACTTGCCTGTCTATTCTCTCCCACTATGCAAATTTTAAATAAATATTAAAGAATCAAACAATCGTTAGGTGGTATGCCATTTGTTTTCTTTTAATCTATTGTTATGTTTCCATTGCATATCTATTCACAATTTTCCTTTCTATCTTGCAGCATGTAAGCTGTACTCAATGCTACTGAGTGTGTCTTGTTTTCATGTGTATTTTGACAGACTCTTTGTTACAGTTATGCTTGCTATTTCCAGTAGAATGCATATGTTATAGATGAAAATAAAATTGACTTCTTGTAAAAGTATTTCAGAAGTTTGTGTTTATGATAAAATGTGTAATGAGCTGGTTTTGATTCAGTCAATATTGAATAGAGATATAAATTTCCAATAGTCCTACTGCATAGGATTCACACATATGCAACAGGATGTCTGGCCATGGGGTGAATGGGAGGGCGAAGTGTGTGTTCTTGCTTTCATTGGGGGAATGTTTCTCCCACCAAGGCCCTTAACATTCAGACTGCTTTTCCCCACAGGTTGGTGTCCATTAATCTTACCACCTCCTGCCCAGCTGAGTCAGCACCTTCCAGATTTGGAACTTTGTCTCCACACCAAGCAAATGGCTCTTTAGTTGTCAAACTTTATCCAAGAGGAATAGCCAGCACAGTGGGAAATGACCAGACCTTATACATTTGCAGTTCAAAAGACATTAAGTAAGAATTTTCGTCAAAGTAAATAGACTTCTTTGAATATTTATTATCACCTAGATGATCTTGAAAGTGAGAATGAGTATTTCTCCACCAAAATTAAATGTTTAATTCTTCAAAAAAGAAATGCAAAATAAATAAATAAATAAATAAAGGTGTCCATTTATTATCTTCTTGTAAAATAAACTCTCCCAAACTATATAAGCACCACTGAATTTCAGGTAGGCTTAATTCATTCATTTTTTGAGTATTTGGGGAAACTTATTCTATCTTTGACTAATAATTTCTTATCTATTGATGATCTTTTTTTTTCTGGATGGGGCAATCTCAACAATCTTCAGGATGATCTTTGACTTCATGCGGAAATAAAAGCTCACGATAAGACACCTATTAGATCTTGCTAACGAAACACAAACATTTTAGAAGTTACAGATTTCTAGATAAGCTAAATTCCAGATATTTCACATATATTTTTACATATCTGAGAACAACAAAGCACATGCTTTCTAAGTACATGCTTATTTTCGGACTGCCAGAGATGAAACATTTTATTAGCTGATCCTCAACTTAAAGCTGCATCCTTTAAAATCTGTGCTGCAATTTTGATTGTAAACAACTGCTAAATATTAAATATACATAAGCTGAAGAGTACATCATACTGGGGACAGGGCAAAGGAAGAGACACTTTTACATTTAGGGCATTTTCTCAGTGCACGCCGGGTATTTCCCTTTTACAAATATTTCTTTTTAGCTGCGATTCTACAGTCCTTGATGGAATGTGTCTCTTAGGTCGAGAAACTCTAAAACCCTGAGGGCAGGTGCCATACCTTGTTCACATGTTTACAAACATAATGACATCTCACACAACAAACAAGATGTAACAATGTTGTTTGAATTTGAGCTGGGCAAGTCTGGCCTAGGATTGGGAAGGTATGCTTGCCGACTGGAAACCAGTCAACCCAAACTTCAGTGCTGAGGGAATTGAGTAAGGTGCCCGTGCAAAATTTATTTTCAGGGGCCTCATACGCAGGCATTCTTGTTCCGTAGGCCTGAATGTGGCTTCAGAATCTGAACTTGGGTCAGGCATCACAATGCTACAGACGTGGGTGTTCCCTGGAAAATATTTGACAAGAAGGCTTTTTAACACCTACCGTGTGTGGGTCCATCTCTGTAGTCTGTCAGGAGGCTCATTTTCAGGGCCACCCCTTTACCCCACGATGGCTCCACACGCTTGCCTTTGCCCAGAACAAGGAGGCCACTGCTTGAGGGGGGTGCACAGGTGATCGGCAGCTGGCAATCATAGAAGGTCGGCTCTAATTACCATGCCTCATTTGCATAAGAAATTTTGAAAGACAAAAACTAAAGTGACTGTGGTGTTTTTCTGCCAACAAATCTGGCCGACCGGAGGGTGTCACTGCCCATCAAGTCTGACAGCATGTAAGCTGCTGTTTGTGTGATTAAGGAGAAGTGAGATACTGCCTCAGGGAGTTACGTTGCTGAGAGTAATTACAGGGAGCGTCAACAGGCTGGGGAAAAAAGGGGGTCTACTTGCCATTCTAAGAATGAAGATCGTGAATGATGAAAGGGCTAAGTCTGGGGATCATAAATGTTCCTTTCCCTCCTCTTGGTTTACTTGTTTGTCACTCGTTCTAAGAGCCTGAGAAAGATCTCAGAGAACAGACGGTAATGAGGTGGTTAAGAACCAACCCCCCGTTGCTTATTCTGTGGATTCCTAAGACATCGCTCAGATGAAGTTACGGTTCTGAAATGCAATTTGTTGCTGGGTGGATCTCAAGAACCAACAGGAAGGATTAGGGACAGAAGGAATCATCAGAAAATAGTTGGATAAGAACTTCTCAAGAAAATAAAGGAATGGGAGTCCACCGTTTCCGAGGCCAGACTATCTGAAGCACCTTGAGCTTTGGTCTGTCGTCAAAGAAATCGACAGACTTCCTTCACAAATTTGAAACTGCTCTAAGTTTATGTCTTTCCTCTTTGCTGGGCTTGCTTCAGGTTCTCATGCTGTCTCCACGCTTCCCACACAGAAAAACAAGCAGATCCTGATTTTCCTAAGTTCTTCCTTGTAGCCACAGCCATGCAATAGCAGTTTGGAGCCCCCTCTTGGAGATGGAGTATATTTGGACATTTGCCAGGAGGCAAGTGCAGGCTAGGGTTAGTGAGTAGAGGCCTTTTCATCTGGTTTACATAGCTCAGAGTTCACCCCCATCATCAACACTGATCACTTCAGAGTTCTGTAGTTCTGTTCTGTGTTAACCCTCTCGGACCCCTATGGCCTCTGGGAGACCTGACCCCTACTTTGAGACACATTGAACTGGAAATAATAACTCCCATATGGGAGAAGAATACTTCAGCCGCAAGAGCTTATCAAGCTTTGTTTTTTCTATGACTACTAAGAAAAGGAGTGCGTATTGGAAGCGATTCTCTCAGCTTATAGCTATTTTGATAGGGGTTCTATATTTAATAAAGGTTAAATCCATTGAAACTGTGAGTCAAAGACACTTTTCATGGCCAACAATTTCACCTACTTTAGAAGCCTGTCTCTTCCCGCTTTCCCCATGTCTACTCAAAGTGGGAAATGGGTGACATTGGCTTTGTTTAATAGGAAAATGGCCCCTCTCCCAAAGAATATGAATAAGAATTTTCAATCTGAACTTGTACATCACTCTTATATGTCTCTCTCCTCTACACAAAAGACAGCTCTTTGGTAATTGCAAGACTTAATTAGGCTGTGTTCACACAAAGCCTTCCTTTGTTCACCTACCAACAGGCTGCTTTCACTGATGGTTCTCTGACTATCTGAAGACTATTCTTTTCCTAAGTTTTACACAGACTTCTATTCTCAGCTTTAGAGTCCTATGATATAAGTGCTCTGCATTCCAGTCCCTGGTGTCTGTGTCTCTCCCTCATCCCTATTACAGAAAACTCCTTCCATGGCTAATGGCAATCTGATCACCTTCTTGGTAGGCCAGCTCCTAGCTTTCAATGGAACAGAAACAGATTTTCAGAACAACAGTGATGCTTTGGCAATAATGGTCCACTAAACAGCTGGTTCCTTTCTACTTCCACTTTCCCATCTTTAAGTCAGGGCTCTAGCAAGAGCAGGGAAGGGGGAGGGAGAATAATAAACACCTAAAAAATGCTAGAAAGATGTTCTGGTGACTACACTGTACACATTTAAGCTATATTTCTTTTAGGAGTGAAAGGAAAGAAAGCACATCTTATATCTGTTCACAGATTTCAAAAAAGTTTAGATTCTTTATTAGCTAATTTATGGCCATAATATTCTGAGCATTACCCAGTATTACTCTTTGAAATTACCTCTTTTCTCTCCTCCACTTATGAAAATTCTGCTGGAACATTTCATGACACTTTTTGAGTTAACATGTAGAAGGTCTCTATCTTAGAGATTATTATTTTCCTTCCAGGGTAATAAGCTTAAAATTTGCATATCTTTCAGAGTCTGACATCTATAGACTTAAATCTATGGTAATTCTTCCCCTAACATAAAAAGAAATGGAGTCTCAGTTGTTAGTGAAGAAGAAGTTCTCACTGCCTGGTATATAGTAATCCCTCCAAAAAAAAAAAAAAAGGAACTTTTTATCATGACTATTCCTATCCTGTGGCAAGTGACGCTTGTAACCTGTTGTATTCAAAAGAATACCCGTAGATCCCCATATAAAATAGTTTTAAAAAAAGATTTATTTATTTATTTTTGAGAGACAGAGAGAGAGAGAAAGCAGGGAAAAGGGACACAGGGAGAGAGAAACTTAAGCAGACTCCATTCTGAGAATGGAGCCCAGTGTGGGGCTTGATCCCATGACCTTGAGATCATGACGCTGAGATCACGACCTGAGTCCAAACCAAGAGTCGGGCTGTCAAAGAACTGTGCCACCTAGATGCCTCTATAAATAGTTTTTGAAATCACTAATTTCTTTTATAAAGCTTTCTATTAATCTATTAAACGCAAATATTAGTTTACATTATCATGACATTATAATTTAAAAGATAATGCAAGGTCCAGAGAAAGATGTTTTAAAATCATATACATTTCACCACAATAAATATGCACTCAGTAATCTTGAGTTGCCATCAAACACTATTAAAATTAATCAGGATATTTCTCACCTGTTCCAGAAGAAAACGTACTACTCTTCCAAGATTTGCTAATGGAATACCAGTTTTGACACTTTCATGGGTGTTAGATTGCAAAAAGATTTCATTTGGAGTTAAATAAAATTAACCACGGTTATGTATATATGTATGCTTGGATTTGTGTTTTTCTGCTAAAATTCACAGATTTGTATATACTAGTGTACTGTTCTTTCCAAGATGGGAGTACACCATAAGCTTTCCTCAACTAACTGGACAGAGAAACCCCTCTGAGGGAACATCTCATGAGATTAGAGTTCTGTGGTCCACATTTTATTCGAATTCACCATTGGTTTTTTCTTAGAGTTTCAGGGCTGTCCATAACTTAGAGACATTTAGCAGCAGTTTGCCAAATATCAAAAACAAAACAATACAAACATTGGTTTTAACTCTTCTAATGAGAGTATTGTCCTTACAATTCTCAGAAGATGTTTGCTTAATTTCCCTCACTTCCTCGTCAATGCTTTGTCTGCTGCATGCCCCTGCATTTTTTCTCTACCACAACTATAAGAACACAGGGTACATCCCTTGTTTATCATAAATTTGCCAGTATGAGCACTTTTCTGAAAGAAGTATCCTTTTTCAGTTCAGAGAGAAGTCATTTCCTTGATTTGCAGATATTTCTGCAGAGACAAATTTTGTTTACAGGTTAATTTGTTTGTACATACAACTGGCCCTGTTTTATAGCTGCTCATCTCTACTTGATTTCTTCTTTTATAGTTTGGCCTATGATATTAGCTGTACTCTATAAAGTTACTTAGAGTACATACTCTTCCAGTTTATTGCAGAATGTACTTATTAAAATAATATTTAAATAAAACATGTGTAGTTAAAATTTTTTAATCATTGTGAAAATGTAAGTCTTTGGAAGAAATAAATTGCTTACATCTAATGGTAAACAAGTTGGTAACAGTGTTCTGTGTTTAGTTCCAGACATTTTCCTATGAAGGTTAAATCCAGTTTTTAAACAGACCCATTACTGATGATTTGCTCTACATATGAACCTCCTTAAACTCTCATCTTTGTTTAATATCCTCTCCAGTATTGTCAATAATAAGCATTTTTCAATATCAATCATGGAGGCAGAAACATGCCACGTATTGTGGAGAGAGAGGACGCAACAGTATTTTTGGCCTTAAAAGACCCTCAATACAATTCAATAGTTAAGGCATGAATCCTCTAGATTATAATCAACAATGTAAGGAAGCTTATGATACATATAAAAGGAATAATAACAAGGTGAGAATGCTGAGCACCGGGGTGGTCAGGGAAAGATCATGCTCTGTTAAATCATACAATAAGCAGACTTCAAACATTTCTGAAAAAAAATTATAGTGAAGGAAGAAGAAACAATGTATTTGATTACACACTACACATGAGTGACTTTAGGGCATTTTAAGAGAGAATATTTGAAGCTCACTCTCCTAGTTTACTAACTTTGTTTAGGCAGTCATTTGTTTTTAAAAAACTAATGCTTAATAAAATTGGGTGAACATTTAATTACCTTAATTGGATTTAAGAGCTCTTTTCATCATGTCCTCTTTCATTGGGGAGTTACGGTACTACAATTAAGTTAAAAATCTATTTTCCTTTCTATCTTGGAATTGTTTGCAAACTTTTTTTTTAATCTGGGAATTTTATCACTCAATTGTAAGTATAAACAAGATTCAAAAGAACCTTCTTTTCAGTTGTCATGGTTTGCTCTTACAGACTGAGTTGATTTGACATGGTGAAAATACATTCATATGACATTAAATTTCACTTTTTTTAAAAGATTTTATTTATTTATTTATTTGACAGAGAGAGAGAGATTTCATTTTTAATAAGACCAACAAATTTGCATTTTAACTTCACTAAGTCATTTAGAGAAAACATTGGATTCTAATGCTATTTTGTAAACTGAAATATTCAGGAAGAACAGAAAGTCTGGCTGTATTTGATTGGAGTTAACAGCAAAAAAAAAACAAAAACAAAACTCGATCTTAAGAACAGAAATGTTACAAGGGAATAGTTTTATTAGGCGGCATTATCATCTCTTTCTTAATTTTGTTCCCTGAAAATCAGCAAGGTTATTATTTAAAACTGCCTATGTTGAAAGACAAATTAGTGAATTTGAAAAACAGTTATTTTACTATGGGTTTTGACATCCTTGATTTCCTGATCCTTTTCTCCCTCTCTAGTTCATGCTCCATAAAAAAGCATTATTATATCTATCGATAACTACAAACAGATTCTAATTTAGTTCTATTTCTTTAAACTTGAGCATACTACAGTCCATTTGCATGCACTATGTACTTGCCTCAGCAGTGGGAGGCAGTTGAGGGTGAGAGGTAGGATCTTTATATTCTCCATTTTTACCCCCATCAAAATCCGCTCTCAGAATAAGCCTGAAAATTTAGTAATGACTTATGGTGTTCCTTCTTCTAGAGGGTACTTAACCCAAATTTAAGTATAGTTATAGGACATGAAGGTTTTGGGTTGTAGGATCTCCGCCCCCCATCTATAAAACCACTCCATGTAGACTTAGGGCCAATCTAGCAAGATATTCATAATAAATTTAGGTTTTTATATATGTAAACATTGTATCATATAGTTCCTGATTAAACACTAATATGAAAGTAAGGCAAGGTTTACAGACACAAAATTCATCCTACAACCAAAGTATGAGTATACTGATTTAAGCAACAACCAAGTATTAACTACAGATATCCTTGAGAAATAAAATATTTTATTGAAAGTTTCTACGGTGTAACTTTAAGGTACAATTCTAAACAATAACTAGTACCAATGAGGATACATTTCCTTAGGTATAGAAAATATTCTAGGGGTGCCTGGGTGGCTCAGTTGATTAAAGCATCTGCCTTCAGCTCAGGTCATGATCTCAGGGTCTTGGAATCAGCCTTGCACTGGGATCCCTGCTCAGCGGGGAGTCTGCGTCTCCCTCTCCCTCTGTCCTACCCTCCAATCGTGAACACTCTCTCTCTCTCTCTCAAATAAATAAATAAATAAAATCTTTAAAAAATATTCTGATAGTGCTCTAAATTCCTAAATATCATCAATTTTTTTTGAAAACACTAAAAGCTCTCAAAAATAGACACAACTCTCTGGCTGTGTATTTGGGCACAGGAGGGAGAAATGATTGAAATAATACGGAGTCAAAAGATATAGTGAAATATCCAATAAGATAAGGTGTTGACTAACTATAACTGCATAATACTTATGTACATGTTTAAAATTCATTAAACATTTTTCATACTCATAATTTCTTGCAGAAATCTTCATTTGTGTTAAATCGTAAAAATGTTATCCTTCCCATTTTACTATAAATTTAGAGCCATTCGGGGCATTTAGAAGATGTGAGAGAAGCAGTTCAAACGGAATGAGATGTAGTCTTAATCACACCCATTTAGCACATTTTTTTCAACTTGGAAAAAAATGAAAAGTGGTCTAATCCAAAACCTTGCATGATATCCGTGCTGTGCTGCACACAATTGGCTATTGATTCTCACAATAGTCTTTCTGTGAAGCTTGTGTGGTCCTTCTGAAGAAGCCAAACAGTGAGATAATGACAATAGCACTTTTTATAAAAATCACATTTTTGATCATTATGTTTGCTGCCTACAATTTGTGGTTTACGTTTCCCATTATTAAGAAAAGCTGGCTGATGTAAGATCACATACTAGACAGTGCAGACCCTGCTCTCCTCTCCTCTCATTTTCCATGGAACCATTGGCCACCACACACATTGCTGTCAAATTGTTCTGCTTCTCATCAGCTGCACACTGGGCAGGAGAACAGGAGGCTGGTCATGCACTAATGAGGAGGGCAGACGTGTTTTAAAGTCCATTCTGAGACATATGGTTGCCAACTATTAGCTTATGTAAAAGTTATTTAAGGAGAAAGGGCAGGGATAGAAGAATTACAAGACAGAGGATGTTGAAAGAAATGTGTTTTCAGGATGGCACCAATAGGCGTGGCATTCTTCCCTGAAACAGGAAAGGGCTGAACTGTGGGTGCACTTAGAATTGATGGCTTTAGAAAAAAAAAAAGCCAAATCTATAAAACTCCTCATGGGGATTTGACAAAATAGCTCCGTTTTTCTGAAATAGTTATAGGCTAGTAAAGGTGTTAAATTTATAGGTAAGACATTAATCTGGTTTGACAGAAATAATAGTGTAAACTTGTAGTACATGGAAAGTTCCCATAGCAAATTGGTCTTTTAATATCATTAGTTAGGTATGAAAAGTGCATTAAGTAGAAATTTTTCTCTATTTGAATAAATTGGCCAGCATTGCATATTGCTTAACCTGAAGTTAAGGCATTATGCAAAAGAGTTGTTTTAAGTATTTTATTAAAAAAATAAAATAAAATATCTTATTAATGATTATAGAACAGTATGAAAGTGAAGATGGATTCAAAGAGTACAGAGATGACTAAAGAAAGCATATGAATTGGGGCACCTGGTGGCTCAGTCGGTTAAGTGCCAGGCTCTTGGTTTCAGCTCAGGTCATGATCTTATGTGTGGGATGAAGCTCCTTGCTCAGTGGGGAGTCTGCTTGAAGATTCCTTCCCTCTGCCCATCCCCCGATTTGCTCTCTCTCTCAAAATAAATAAATCTTTTAAAAAAAAGTATATAAATTTATTAATTTTATGTATCTATTACAAGTACTTATAAAGATATACAACAGAAAGATTTGCAAATACCTGAAAAAGTCATTTCTTTTTTTATTTTATTCTATTTTATTTTTATGTTAATCACTATACATTACACCATTAGTTTTTGATGTAGTATTCCATGATTCATTGTTTGCGTGTAACACTCAGTGCTCCATTCAGTATGTGCCCTCTTTAATACCCATCACCGGGCTAACACATCCCCCCACCCCCTTCCCCTCTAGAACCCTCAGTTTGTTTCTCATAGTCCATAGTTTCTTATGGTTCAGCTCCCCCTCCGATTCCCACCCTTCATTTTTCCCTTCCTACTATCTTCTTTTTTTTTTTTTAACATATAATGTATTATTTGTTTCAGAGGTACAGGTCTATTATGCAGCCATCAAAAGGAATGAAATCTTGCCATTTGCAACAACATGGATGGAACTGGAGGGTATTATGCTGAGGGAAATAAGTCAATCAGAGAAAGACATATATCATATGATCTCACTGATATGAGTAATTTTTAATCTCAGGAAACAAACTGAGGGTTGCTGGAGTGGTGTGGGGTGGGAGGCATGGTGTGGCTGGGTGATAGACATTGGGGAGGGTATGTGCTATGGTGAGCGCTGTGAACCATGTAAGACTGTTGAAGAACAGTCATTTCTTGATGATGAAATTGGTAATGTTTAGTTCATCTCTATTTTGTATGACTGTCTACTGGGCACAATTTATTTATCAATATTACAAAAATCTTTTAATCTTTTATTTTGGAAATGTTGGAAAATATTTAAAACACTGAGTAAACAATCACTAAAGGATTTATAAATTAAATAATATCCACAGTGAGAAGAAGCCTATGAGTTCATATTTGTGTACTTTTAAAATGTTTAAAATTAAATAAAATCATGATAGAAAAAACCAAAAGCATGGCTTCCCTGCCTGATAGCATATTAGAGGTAGAAAGGATTTAGAATGGCAGCAAATTTCTAATGTTTGGAAGGATATTTACTGGATAAGATGCAATGTCAAAATGTACTTCAACAAAAAACTGAAATTAAAACCATGAGAGACTATGGACTCTGAGAAACAAACTGAGGGTTCTAGAGAGGAGGGGGGTGGGGGGATGGGTTAGCCTGGTGATGGGTATTAAGGAGGGCACGTACTGAATGGAGCACTGGGTGTTATACGCAAACAATGAATCATGGAACACTACATCAAAAACTAATTGGTGATTAAAAGGTGATTAACATAATAATAAAAAATGAAAAAAACTAATGATGTAATGTATGGTGATTAACATAACATAATAAAAAAGCCATTAAAAAACTGCATTTTAAAACATATTTATTACAATGGGCTATTTAGTAATACACTGGATGATGGTTTTTGAAATAATTTAGCTAAAAACCTTGAATTATATGCACTTTAAACTATCTAAGAATCGAAAATCAGGATAGATCATATAAAATTAGTAGCCCTATTCCTGACAACAGAGTAAATGAGATGAAAGAAAATATGGCAATAATTAATAGTAGAATAGTTGAGACCACACCCCATTGAGTTGTCATATGAGAGTAAAACCCAGAGCACATTATGAAAGGACTTAGTATAACGACTTAAAAAAATAGTTGTAATTGGAAGATAATTTCACACACACACACACAAAATAAGATAAAGTGCAGTTTGAGCTGGTTCAAAGGTAGCAAGTTATCACAACTGATTTTTCACAGTCAGTTACAAATAGAAATTTTTGTTCTACTCTTTCACCTCTTCTCACTACTGCTTTGACTAGACTTTGGAAAAATAGGATGAAGTGCAGTCTGAATTCTTGCATGTTGATGTATTTAAAAATTATATTAAATATGTCCTTCCAAATGTTATGGGACATAGCATTCTGTGCATGATTTTATGTTTTCTTAACCTTTAATATATAAACAAACACATTCAAATTTAAAGCAATAGAAACATTTAGAAATAAGGAAAACATCCCATGATTCCACCACACAAACTCTATTCCTATTTTAATGTTTTTATTTAATGCAAATAGAAATATATATTAAATGTAAATTTTATTTTATTTTATTTTTAAAGACATAAAGAAACATTTAATGGAAGAGGATATACAGATGGCAAATAAGCACATGAAAATATGGTGAACATTACCAACAGTTCAGGAAATGCAAGTTAAATTCACAATGAGATATACATGTCAGAATAGTTAAAATAAGAAAAAAAAATACAACACAAAATGCTTGCTAATATGTAGAGAAGCTGGATAATTCTGACTTTACTGGTAGAAATTCAAAATCGTATAGCCACTCTAGAAACAGGGAGTTTATTTAAAATTTAAACATACAACTACTATACTAATCAGAAATTGCATTCTTGGGCATTATCCCAAAGATATGAGAACTGTATGTTTACACAAAAACTATGAACGTCTACAGCATATTTATTTATGATAACCCAACAACCGGAAAAAAAAGTAAATTTTAATATAAATGTAAAGTTACATTTAGAGTTTAAGAAGTATTACCTTATTGTTGATATGTAGGTCATAGGGGTACACTTACAACTGAAAAATCATAAAAGTAAATCTTAACCTAGTGTAAGCAAAACCAAGAACCAGTAGGAACATAACTTGGCTCGAGCTGCATGAAGCTGGCTGTAAGAGATTCATCAAGTCTGTCTCCTTCTACCACTTGGCTTTACTTCTTTATGTGTGTTGGTTTCCTTCAGCTGTCAGTAAAACTCCATGATGGCCATGAACATGATGAGCATTACATCTTCCCATGCAAGCAACCCCAGTGGAAAGAGGACTGTGCTATCCAAAGCCTATAAATGACAGGACAAGAACTCCTATAGTTTTTGCTTAAATTCCACCTATCACTGTATCTAATGAACTGGACTAATAAGGATGATCAATCCTGGGTGACGTGCCATTATTGTGTGTGTGTAGCATATTTCTGAAGAATTAGAATGAGCACAAAATAATAAGATTAGGAAGATAAAAAGGACTGCACTCCAAAGTAGGTGGTTTCCAATTATTTATTTGTATTTACCTACTCTTTTTAATTCTGGCTTAAATTTTAAAATGTTTATATTTTAGAAATTTTTTTTAAAAAGTGCTAGGTTTGGGATTTATTCTTTTAGTTTACTCTTTCTATTTTCTATCAATTCATATTGAAGAACTATTTTTCTCTCATTTGGAAGCTTGGGATTAATTACCAATAAAACTACTTGAGCTCAAGTTATATTTAGTAGATCTCTGATTTTTCTTGACAATTTACCTAACACTCTTTTAAATTTTTGTTCAACTACTTTTGAAAAATTTACTTGACAAACAAATCATTAATTTTGTTGGTATCTTCTGTTTAATTTAATTGTAATTGAATATATTTATTTCTTTTTCATATCACCTTTTTCACAATGGATTTGTTTACTTTTGTTTTTTGATTTGGCTATGGTTTGTCTAGTTTTAAAAATAAATATGTATCAATCTATATCTTAAACTACCTCTCAAATTACAAATAAATTATTATGTCTATAAATTTTCTATATATTTCAAATTTATTTTTTTATTTTCCTACAATTGCTATCCTTAGATTTTTCTCTTTATAAAATAATGCGTTAAATAATTACTTTACATATTTTCCCTCTCTGTTTCTTGCTTCTTGTTTCCTATCATATGGATCCAAGAAGAGTTGTTCGTTTTTCCTCTGTTTAGCTTTCTACTACTGGTTAACATGTCATGCTGACTTCCAAACTTCTTACATCAAACCAGGAGCTAGAAGTGAAAAGATTTTTAAACTGAAGATTAATTTTCAAACAGGATTATTCAGGTTGTTTCTTCATGAATGAATTTTGGTCATTTGTCTTTCAAAGAATTTCTGTTCACTTCAGTTGTTGGGTTTAAAAGCATAAAATTGTTTATAATGTTCTTTTATCATAGTTTTAATATTCCTAATTTAATATTTATTTCTTATGAATTATGAACTTTAATATTAACTTATAATATTGTCCCCTCTTTCATTACTGCTGTTGGTAACTTGCTTCTTGTCTCCTTTTTTCTTGGATAATCAGGCTAAATATTTGTCAATTTTATTGATCTTTTCAAAGGACCATCTTTAAGATTCATTCATATTTTATTATTTATTTAAAATTAATTTATTTCTGCTCTTATGATAATTATCTCATTTCTTCTGCTTATTGTGAGATAATTCATTCTCCTTATATTTGTTTCTTAAAATGAGATTATAGATTATTGACTTAAGACAATTCTTCTTTTCTAATATCAATGTCATTTCCATAAATTTTCCTTTAAGTATTTATTTAGTAGGATATTACAATTTTGATATATAGTGTTTTATTGTCAATCAATACAAAACATTTTCTTTTTTTTTTTTTAAGGATTTTTATTTATTTGACAGAGAGAGAGAGAGAGCACAGACAGGGCGAACAGGAGAGGGAGAAGTAGGCTTCCCTCTGAGCAAGGAGCCTGATGTGGGGCTCGATCCCAGGACCCTGGGATCATGACTTGAGCCAAAGGCAGATGCTTAACCAACTGAGCCACCCAGGTGCCCCAATACAAAACATTTTCAATTTTCTCTTTTTTACTTCCTCATTAACACATGAAATATTTAGAAGTATGCTGTTTTATGTACAAATATTTGAGGATGTTTCAGATACCATGATTATTGATGTCTAATGGAATTCCACTTTAGTCAGTGAACTTAGTTTGATTTCAATTGTTTTAATTTGTTGAAGTTTAGTTTTTTTAGGCCTAGAAATTGACTTGGCATAGTGAATGTTTCATACCCAGAACACACATTGTTTTTAAGTGCATATAGAACAATTACTATGGTAAATAATATACTGGACCTCATTTTGGCTGTCAGTTTTAGGATTGGGTCAAACTTATTCAGAGTTGAGCTGGGCTTGAGTTTTATTGTTGTCATGGTTACCTTCAGTTTACCATTGGCTTCAGAATCCTCTAGGATTTCTCATACTTGTGTGCTTGGCCAGAAAGTTTTCCTCAAAGTTACCTTTACTCTCAACTTTAAGTTGTCTCTTTGTGAGTGTGCCCCATAGAAGATTTGCCTATATTTTTGTCTTTCCTTAAGCAATAGACTGCTGTTGCATGATATTTGGTGCTTGCTACATTCTGGTGAGGGTGGGGGGTTTTTGTTGTGCCCCAGCCTCAGTATTAGGCTTGCTCTGTGTCCCTGGGTCTTAGGGGTTGAAATCTTTCTCATTCAAGGATTAAGGATAATTTCTCAATGACCCTACTGCTTCCCAAATTTTTGAAAGTCTATAAAGTGGTTGCCCTAAGATTTCATTGATCCAGTGGATTCAGAAAAAGTAATGATTTTATAGATTATAATGACTTTTCCTTTTTATAGGGTGGGAGTTTACATTACTTCCAGCTTTCCACAACTTAAGCTGAAGCCAGAAGTCTATCCTTTTCTTTTAAATTAAAAATAATGCCTTTATATATTTCCCCCTGAGTCAATGCTTGACCATATATCATCATTTTTATGTAAATTATAACTGTAATTATTTTTAAGTTAATGAGTCATTGTGTCTTTTAGAATGGAATCTCTATTAATAGTACAGAACCTAGATATCATATTTTTCTTATTTTCACTTTTGATAGTGTGAGTAAGCCCTGCTATTAATTTCCAATTTTATTACTTTATAATCAAAAGCTGTGATACTCACAATATCTGCTATTTGACACAGAATATCATCATTTTTTAGTGCTCTCTTACTAATTGATGAGAATTTAGATACCCAAAGGAATTGATTTTCAAATGGCACTGAGAAGTTAACTGAAACTCAATATCAGAAATACTGCTAAAACTAATTATCACTATTATATTCAATGGCTTAGTTATAGGGTGAAGTCATAGTAAGTTTTGAGGTTTGAGGAAAAAGATTATCACTTTATTCTAGAATATACATAGCTCATATACTAATGTGACCTATATTCACAGATGTTTTATGTAAATTGCACACACTGTTGATTATTATTGAAGCAGCTGTTCACTAAAGCCCTTAAGATGCTTATCCAGCTAAACCAGTGTATAATTGGACATTTTGAAATTTCGATTTTATTGCTGTGCCTTAAATTTATCTACGTTAAAATTTGCCACATTTAATTTGATCCCTATTTCATCCTGTAAAGTTCTTTTTGGATACTAATACTGTCATCCAGAATACTATCTATTCCTTCCAGATTCATGTCATTTTTTATTTGGAGAATCATGTTTTTGTACAAGTCATTTACAAATGGTGATCAGTGTTACATAGAACCTGATTGAGAAGAAAGTCCTATGTTCTGCCACTGGACATGTCTCTTGAAGTTGACACTTTTCTATAAATAAATATGTTTGGATATAGCCATTTATTTTATTACAAATCTGTCTAACTATTGCCTCAACCCAAAGCTACATGCTACCATCTTTCCCACACATATTACAGAATTATCTACTTTAATGTCATTCTGAAATTCAGCTATTTCTCATCCATTTCAGAATTCACTTAATGATTTATTCTGAAATTACATTTGTGATTTTTGTCTGTATTCGGAGAAAAATACTGTAGTAAACTGATGGCAAAAAATGGCTGAATTCACCACTTCTCCCTCTAGGCATCCTTTTTGCATTGTAACATTACAACTTCTTCAATCAGAGGTCAGTCCCTGACCCTTGAATCTGGGCTCACCCTGTGACTTGCTTTGGCCAAGAAAGTATGGTAGAAGTATCAATATGACAGATCCACTCCTAGAGCTCAAGAAGGCTTAAGCACTTCCATTGTTTCATAGAAATCGTCACCATCATGACAAGTCCAGAATAACTATTTGGCAGATGAGAGACCAAATGGAGGACAACAGAGTTGCTCAACAGAGACCAACTAGCTGAATATAGACAGGTAAGTGATCCCAAGAAAATCTAATGAGTCTTGATCACATTATCCACTTCCCACAGACTCATGGAAAATGGAAAATAATAAATGTTACCCAAAGGAATCTCTAGATTCAATGCAATCCCTATCAAACATCCAATTACAGTTTTCATGAAAGAAAATAAATAAATAAATAAACAAATAAATATCCTAAAATTCAAATCAAACCACAAAAGACCCCAGATAGATGAAGCAAGCTTAAGGAAAAAGAACAAAACTGGAGGTATCAGTTGCCATGGGCAATAAGGGGACAGAACAAAATTTTGTAAGTAACACAACTTGAGGAGCCATCCATTCTTGCCCCTGAGAAACCCGGGCAAGAGGATTAGTAAAATTGGGTAATTCTATGTAGATAACAGTGTGCCACACTGATACAGGTTTTTATCAGCCTATATCTCTATTGCATGGAGTTGGAATTTATATTTTAACTATTTTCTTTTGTTGGGTCAGTTCATTAAGTCAGAACAACAATAGAAGTGTGAATGGTTTTTAAAATACTGGCAAAAATTCAGAATGTTTTAGATGACTGAATGTTTGTGTGTTCAGGCATGGAGCCATCACTTCTATCATACTTTGTATAATAATTAACTTACTAAAGAACTGTGAGGATGTTTTCTCTAAACATTTTAATACCCCTTTCCTAATTAGCAAATAAAAAAGAATCCCAAAGGAAATAAACATTCCTTAGATATTTAAAATTGGCTACACAGTTGCTCCTAAATATGTTTATAAAATAATGGATTTATGTCACCTTCCCTATAGTACTTCAAATGATATTTAAAAATTAAGTAAAGCATTAACAATTATCAAATAACTCAAAACTTATTTTATCTACATAATTTATGAAAAAATAGTGCCCAGAAACTCTGGAGGCTGAACTCAGTCATCTATTCCACATGCCCTCCAGGTGATTCTGATAATGCTCATATTTAAAAATCACTGGTGTATGGTATATTCCTTCACCAGTAATACATGTGTTTTTTTCCTCCTTTTGTTCACACCCAAACTTTACCATATATTTTTGGTTTATGGGAAAATTGAGCGGAAAGTAGAGAAAGTTCCCACATACCCTCTGAACCCTTCATGATTAATCTTTTTAAGGTGCCAAAATATTTGTTAAAGTAGCGTTTTAGTCTGAAACAAATGCATAACAAATGTCATCCACATTATCATGAGAATTAGAGATTTCTAGTATATTTTTCCTATTTTGCCTTGTTAATTTTATCAAAGGCTATGGGTGGAAGTCAACAGAGTTTCTCCTATTTCTGTCATCTAGAAGGGGAAAGTGCCTAAATATATGTTTGTCAAGCATTTGCCCAGTCTTCCTGTTTCTATTTATTTGAGTGTATAACTATATTGTCTATTGGAAAGAAAGTTTTTTTAGGATACATTTTCACTTATAGCACCTAAACTTGCATTACCTAATGTAAAAAAAGGAGCACTGTTAGCCAAATTTAATTGAGACATAACATGACGTTTACTAAGCTGTACTTCTATTTTCTCCACTGTAGTTATTTTCGAAAATGCCTGATAAGAGTTAACCATGTGCTAATTTAAGATGTAGCAGGGGATCTGTATAAAATGATGTCTCCAAACTTACCTTCTGATCAAGTATATCCTTGTGTACCGATAATGCAAATAATGCAAAGTTATTGCTAAAGTGCAAATAAAGAGCTGCCTAGTAAATAGAAATAGAAATCTCTTAGGTAAATGTAACTGGAGAGTAAGAACTGTATACTCTATTTGAAGGAGATTTCTCATTTCAAATCGAGACTGAAAAATGTTTCCTTCATGTTCGTACAAGCTTGATTTTAAGCAGTTTCAAGTTTTGTGCACTGTGCAAATCAGCTTATGAAGTGGATACCCAGAATCTTATGCTTCTCTATTCTAAAAATATGTCTGCTTCTGGTCAAAGTATTTAGCTGAAACTGAAGTTCCAAATTATTACTAAATTCAAATAACCTCCTGGAAATGTACATATGTATTACGTACAAGTATATATAATATATAAGGTATGATATCCAGATATACATCCAGGAAGATGTTTGAATTTAGTCATAATAATAAGTATATATTCGTATTTTATATACATGTATACTCATCTATACATACAGTGCACAGTATATATTTATTCTTTGCAAAATTTTTTATTTAAATAAAAACAATTACAGGATTTTCAAAATTAACATTGATTTGTATGACTTTTTAAAATTTTTTAAGTTATAATTGCCTCAATTGTGTTCGTGGAATTCTTTGACCATATATTAATGGAGCATGTAATAATGTAAAGAATTTAGCTATTCTGCACAAGAACTGAAGATTTAAAATACAGCTTTTTAATTATATACATTCCTATTTCATACAAATGCTATATATGATTTTACATCTTTATTCTTTTCAATACATGAGGTATAAGCTTATTCTAAACTTTTTTTAATGGACAAGTTTCTGCCCCCAATTTTCTGTTGGCACTAACCTTCCTATCTGCCCTTCTGTGCTCGTCTTTCCATCACAGGAAGCTAAAACTGGAAAAGTTATTTCCCCAACTCCCTTTTCAGCTGGTTTCCATTTAGGTTCTGCCAAAGGGATGAACTGGCTAGATATCAGAAGGCAAGATGAAAAGTAGTTTTTTTCGAGTTCTCTAGGCTAGGAAGGGCTCTAGAATGCTGGGGGTCCCGACAGTGGCAGTCGGGTCCCTGTTGACCCACACTTGTGGAAGCGTGTCCAGCACTGTAAATGACACTCAGTCGCAGCCGGGGTCAGCTCCTGCATGTTGGCAGCTATGGACCTCAAGGTCTGAAGGTTTATTTGTTTTAGTTAAAACTCATTTTTCACATGTGCTCCTCCAGCCCTTCTAATACCTTTAGATCTAGTTCTCTTTATGAGCTCTTTTCTCTGCTTAAAATATCTAGAACTTTTTCTCTTTTCTGGACTGAAAAACTGAGCTAAATAGGAGAAAAACTTGCCTTATTCATTGGGACAATTAGAAAACAAGACTAAAGATAGACCTCACACCATATCCAATGTGACGTGACACAGAGAATAGCCCTTTCACTGTTAGTTTTGAGGACATAATTTAAAGCAAATCTCAATAGTGAAGTTAACTAAGATTTGCCAGAACCTCATCTATTCTTCAAAGATAACTAGGGAGACTGCAGTTTTGGGAATAAATAAGAAAGAGCCTTTTATCTAAAAATAGCTGTCTAAAACTGTGTGTGTGTGTGTGTGTGTGTGTGTGTGTGTGTGTTTTACCTCTACTCTGAGTCATTTCTTAACAGGTCATCCTTTTACTATGTTAAATATGCATAAATACTCAAGCTGTAGACTTGGAGCCCGAATATTTTGGTTTAAGCTTGGGCTTCTCTTCTGACCAACCAATGTTTCACATTCTTCATCTGGAAAATGAATGCTATAATCCATACCTCTAAGCCAGAGCATTTTGCAAAGCCTTGCAGGATCAAATAAGATAATGTGTATGAAGGTGCTTTTTTTTATTAACATATGATCTATTATTTGTTTCAGGGGTACAATTCTGTGATTCATCAGTCTTACACAATTCACAGCGCTCACCATAGCGCATACCCTCCCCAATATCCGTCTCTCAGCCACCCCATCCCTCTCACCCTCCTCCACTCCAGCAACCCTCAGTTTGTTTCCTGAGATTAAGAGTCTCTTATGGTTTGTCTTCCTCTCTGGTTTTGTCTTGTTTCATATTTCCCTCCCTTCCCCTATGATCTTCTGTCTTGTTTCTCAAATTCCTCATATCCGTGAGATCATATGATAATTGTCTTTCTCTGATTGACTTATTTCACTTAGCGTAGTACCTTCTAGTTCCATCCACATTGTTGCAAATGGCAAGATTTTGTGGGGCTTTTTGATGGCTGCATAATATTCCATACCACATCTTCTTTATCCATTCATCTGTTGATGGACATCTGGGCTCTTTCCATAGTTTGGTTATTGTGGACATTGTTGCTATAAACATTGGGGTGCATGTACCCCTTCGGATCACTACATTTGTATCTTTGGGGTAAATACCCAGTATTTACCCAGTACCCAGCAATTGCTGGGTCATAGGGTAACTCTATTTTCAACTTTTTAAGGAACCTCCATACTGTTTTCCAGAGTGGCTGCACCACCTTGCATTCCCACCAACAGTGTGGGAGGGTTCCCCTTATGAAGGTGTTTTTTAAGAAGCAAAGTTCTAGAGGCATTTTAGATGTTATTAAAGAATATTAGTTAACAGGTGGGAATGGAATGACAGTGACTCCAGAAATTACAGCAAGGATGGGCGCCTGGGTGGCTCAGATGGTTAAGCAACTGCCTTCGGCTCAGGTCATGATCCTGGAGTCCCGGGATCGAGTCCCGGGATCAAGTCCCACATCGGGCTCCCTGCTCGGCAGGGAGTCTGCTTCTCCCTCTGGTCCTCCCCCCTCTCATGCTCTCTGTCTCTCATTCTCTCTCTTGGAAATAAATAAAATCTTAAAAAAAAAAAAAGAAATTACAGTCAGGAAAGTAGTTCCTGAATAAAACAATGACTCTGTTCACAGCCTCACATTGACTATTTTTCTCTTTTATGTGGAGCTGTGAAGTCAGGAATACCTCAGCAACAGGATGAGAGATTCAACATACAGAGGGAAAAAGCAGAAAACAGAGTCAAGAGACATAAGTTGGCACCTGTTTCCTGTTCACATCATCACTGTACCAGCTTAGAGACATTGCTCCTTGCTTCTCTTCCCTGTGCAGTGACTGTCATGAATGCTTATGAATTTGTGCAACAGAACCAGAAACATAGAAATGTGTTTTAGAAACTTTTTTGCATAACAGAATCAACTGGAAAGCTTATTAAAACATAGATTTAAATGCACCACCATCAGATTTATATTCACTAGGTCAGGGTACCGTTAAGACTCTAATTTTTTCAAATGTTCCAGAAGGTTCTGAGGTATGGGTCTGCCCTAAAGCAGCATTTTGCAGAATCACTTCTGGATCAATTTAATTGAATTTTTTTTTTACTTGTTTAAATTCCCAATTTCTGAGCCCAATCCCAGATCATTGAATCAGAGTCTCTAAATGGTGGATCTCGGGGTCTGCAATTAGCAAGAAACTCAAGTGCTTGTTATTCATGCTTGATTTTGGCATCCACGCCTAGTGGGCAAGGTTGGTTCAAGGGCAAGTTCTGCACCTGCTCGCTCGCTCTCTGACACACTCTCATACATTTTGCATTTAATTTAACTGCATTCCTAAAATAAATTGTGTCTCTGTTTTAAATTAAAATTAGAGACAATGAAATTTAAGATGCAAATAACTGGCAGTTCACTGACAAGTAAATCATGACTTTAATTTTTCTAAGCTCTACTAAGCTGAATCCTGCACCCTCCACTTCTAAATTTGGTGTTATTCTTCTATTCCTCATGGGGCACTTTTCAATGTTCATCTAACTTAACGGGATTTATCACTTTGGGGTTTTGAGCTTGTGCAGTTTCCTCAACTTAGAATGCTCTCACTGACTCACTTCTCTGGTTCACACCTACTTATCCTGCTAAGTTCATCTTCAACATCACCATCTCTGGGAATTATTTTCTGGTCTCTCATGTCCAGGTTATTCAGTGCCCTTTATCTAGCATCGGGGCCCTTCTTACCATATGTCCCACACATTATTCTAAGTGTCCATTTACTTGTCTTAGACTCCCACCAGATCAGAGTTGTCAAACTTTCTCTGTAAAGCGCCAGGTAGTAATTACTGAAGCCTTTGTGGGTCATGAAGTCTCTGTCATAGTATCTCAATTCTGTAATTGTAGTGTGAAAGCAGCAATAGACAATAAAAATGACTGTTTCAATAAAATTTTGTTTACCAAAATAGTGAGTGGGGAGATTTGCCCCATGAGTTGTAGTTTGCTAACCCCCGCACCAGACTGTTAGCTAAACATGTCCATTCTGATTCACCATTGTGGCGTCAAATAGAACAGCCCCTGGTCAATGGTAAACATACCATAGAGATTGGTTGAATTTAATCTGTTTTGCATATAGAATTTGGTTCAGCTGAGACTAAACAAACAAACAAACAAACATTAAATACTCAGTGGTGTAAATAAGATAGAAGCCTATTTCTCTATCACATTAGAGAATTCTGGTGGTAGGCAATAAAATTAGTATGCCAGCTTCACTATTCTCACACAGTGTCTTAAGTCACTGGTTCCCATCTATGTATATACGCCACCATCTTCAGCATGTGACTTCCATTCTTGAAGGGATTTCATTTATGCATGAATGAAGAAAGGAGGACGTTCATTTAAGGAGACCTCCTGGAAGTCTGATGTATGTTCACTTACATGAAATTGTCCAGAACTTAGCTACAAGAGATGGGAAATGTGGTTCTTTAGCAAGGAGTACTATGATCACCTAAAAATTGGAGTCCAATTACGGAGGTAAAAAAGGAAAATGCATGTTGGCATTTAACATGCATGTTAATGACTGTTATTGGGGGTAGCTTGGTATTTTTTTTCCAATGCTATATCTATATGTCAGAAGATGAAGTCCAAGTACCATTTTCCTGGAATGGCTGAAATGTGGCCGTGGGGAAGAACAAAGGCCCTCAGTAATGATCCTTCATGTAGTATGCCTTATTATACCTTCATGTATTATACCATATATTTTCAGATATTATACCATATCATAAACCTTATGATATATTTGTTAGTAAACATAGGAAAGTAACTCAAGCAAGTTTTAGAACTTTTATTTTTGGGTGACACCAGAAGTTCACAAATAAGTGACCTTCCTAAAAGTGTCATTTCATGATTAATGTGCTTGCATTTACTCTAATCTCTCATTCTCCACTTCAGAAAGACAAATAATATTTGTGTTCAGCCAGCTCCACCCGCAATTTCTAAAGCAACTGTTTTTGTGCTTGAAAGGCAGCCTGAAACATGCATAATTACAAATGTTTACATCTGTTTCCAATATCTAAGCCAGAGCACAGAATTACTTTTGTACTAGGGCTTACACAGTGGTCCTATTTGTTTATTTATGTTTTGGTTCTTGAATTATATGTAAACATGCACAATGACAATGATGTTATAATATCTGACATCTGTCAGATGATGACATTAGTAAACAGGAAGAGATTGGTCTTTTTTATGAGGAATGGACATTTGATCTTTACCAGAAGAGTTATGGTGTTGCTAAAAAATAGAAAACTTCTTAAAAGATAGAAACTTCTTAAACCTAATTAGTTTTAATTAATGAGTCCCTTTTCTTTTCCCATACAATTAGGTGTTTTTCCCCTTTATTATTGTATTTGGAAAAATGGGACTGTATATTTTCCTCTCTTTCTCTCTCTCTGTCTACCTACCTTCCTATGTATCTATGTTGTACACTTAAACCTTACCCAATAATCATGAATGTGCTTTACTTTTCACATTACTTCAATACTCAAATTTGATATATTGTAATCCTTTTATTTGAAAATAGAAACGTGTAAGCATTCTGTTTCTTGGCTCACCATTTTACCATGGTGATCTTGCTTAATTATAAAAAGCTATGACCCTGGAATATTGGTCTTACTTATTATTTCACTAAGGTATTTTTGATACTAGTGTATGAGAAAGAAAATAGTTATTCTACAATCTTTATCACTGAATTTATTTTTATTCCTCTTCCATTCTCTAATATTGGTCTTCTAACTTTAGTGTACAGAATAATCACACAGAGATCTTGTAAAAATACAGATTCCTGATCTGTCTGCTAAGAAATCTGAATTTTTAAATAACAGTGGTCTGCAGTTCATGCTATTAGGATACTGGGTCAAGTATGTATTAAGCACATTTGCTTAACTCTGTTCATATAATTATCTTCGTGTAAAACATGGTTCGTGTGTGTGTGTGTGTGTGTGTGTGTGTGTGTGTGTTTCTGTTTTAGTAGTTTTGGGGGTGTTTTTTCCTTCTTTTTAAATTAACATCTTTGATTTCTTGGGCTGCTACTCTGAAGCATCTCCTTCACACTTTCTGCCTCCTTCTAACCCTGCACTACCCAATTTATACGAAGCACTCTCAATACTCAAATGCTTTCATCAAAGCTGTATTGTGTTTCAGCAATTTTGAAGAAGTTATAAAAAATTAACTTAAAATATTTCATCAATCATAAACTGTTTTAGTTTTTTCTCCTTTCAAATTACATGGATTCTTTTTCCCATTAGATATTCTTTCCTGCTTTGTCAAAGATTAGTTGGCCATAGAGTTGAGGGTCCATTCCTGGGTTTTATATTCTATTAAAAGACAGTCTCTTCAACAAATGGTGCCAGGAAAACTGGACAGCCACATGCAGAAGAATGAAACTGGACCACTTTGTTATACCATACACAAAAATAAACTCAAAATGGATGAAAGACCTAAATGTGAGACAAGAATCCATCAAAATCCTAGGGGAGAACACAGGCAGCAACCTCTGTGACCTCAGACGCAGCAACTTCTTGCTAGACAAGTCTTCAAAGGCAAGGGAAACACAGGCAAAGCTGAACTACTGGGACTTCATCAAGACAAAGAGCTTTTGCACAGCAAAAGAAACAGTCAATAAAACTAAAAGGCAACCTACAGTATGGGAAAAGATATTTGCAAATGTCTTATCAGATAAAAGGCTAGTATCCCAAATCTATAAAGAACTTATCAAACTCAACATCCCAAAAACAACAAAAAATCCAGTTATGAAATGGACAGAAGACATGAACAGATATTTCTGCAAAGAAGACATCCAAATGGCCAACAGACACATGAAAAAATGCTCAACACCACTCGGCATCAGGGAAATACAAATCAAAACCACAATGAGATACCACCTCACACCAGAGAAATGAACAAAATTAGCAACTCAGGAAACAACAGATGTTGGCAAGGATGTGGAGAAAGGGGAACACTCTTACACTGTTGGTGGGAATGCAAGCTGGTGCAGCCACTTTGGAAAACAGTATGGAGGTTCCTCAAAAAGTTAAAAATAGAGCTACCCCATGACCCAGCAATTGCACTACTGTGTAGCTTTCCAAAGGATACAAACATAGTGATTCAAAGGGACACAGGCACCCCAATGTTTATAGCAGCAATGTCCACAATAGCCAAAATATAGAAAGAGCCCAGATGTCCATCAACAAATGAATGAATAAAGAAGATGTGGTATATTATATATATATATATATATATATATATATATATTACTCAGCCATCAAAAAGAATGAATTATTGCCATTTGCAATGACATGGATGGAACTAGAGGGTATTAGGCTCAATGAACTAAATCAGTCAGAGAAAGACAAATACCATATGATTTCACTCATATGTGGCATTTAAGAAACAAAACAGATGAACATGGGGAAGGGAAGGAAAAATAAAATAAGATGAAAATTGAGAAGGAGGCAAACCATAAGAGACGCTGAACTCTAGGAAACCAACTGAGGGTTGGTGGAGGGGAGGTGGGTGGGGGAAAGGATAATTGGGTGATAAGCATTAAAGAGGACACATGATGTAATGAGCACTGGGTGTTATATACAAATCATGAATCACTAAATTCTATGTCTGAAACTAATTAAAGCAAAAGCAAAAACAAAACAAATTACATGGATTTTTTTAAGTATTAAAATTTGAACAGTAGGCCTATTTGGGGGGCATTACAGAATTACTGGCAGTTGGAGAATGTTGGGGATTATTCCTGTGCATGCAATTAAAGCAGGATAAATGATAGGAGATGGATCCAGCTGATAGCATATTTTTATTAGCATAAATAATGGCAGAGTATTGTAGGGGATGGCGCTTGTCAACTTTAAGAATCTAGTCAGATAAATAGTACCAGTAATGAACATTTTCAGTGAGTAGGCAAATAATGGTAAAGTAAGTCACCATTGTCTTCTAGTGTGTTCAGCAGGGAGCCTGATGCAGAACTGGATCCCAGGACTCCAGGATCATGACCTGAACCAAAGGCAGAAGCTTAACTGACTGAGCCGCCCAGGCACCCTTATGCTTCAATTCTTGTAGGAAATGAAATATCTAGAAAAAAGCCCATTCTGGGAATATTAGACCAAGAACTCAGATTAAAGACAAAGTAATAATTTCCCTTAATTGACTTAACAGAACATACTCTAAAACTTCTTAACTCAATTGTTGGAACACTGTTTTTAGGACTGGACTATCAAGTATGCCTTCGAGATGTCTTCTACAATAGTAGCAGCCATATTAAATTTAAAAAATTCCTGTGACTGTGTGTGTGTGTGTGTGTGTGTGTGTGTGTGTGTAATCAGTTTAAGGTAATTATCAATGACTGGCCATCAGTTAGCAGGATATATGATATATCCTGTGCCTCTATTTTAAGAAACCATTTTTTTAATCAAAGTAAGGTAAAGGTTGATTTAAAAAATACATAAGGTTTGGTTCTTACTGATTTCATATTAATCGATATCATTTGTCATTCCATGCATTCCCCCCTTTTTATTATTTTTCAATATACAAATCTGAAAAAGGAATGAAGACAAGGTAATTATCCACTTTTAATAAATTTGAGGGATAATTCCATTTATGCAGGGATGTTACTTGCTCAAGGTAAAGGACATTCTGTCTGAATTAATAACTTCATCATAAAGTAAATACAAGTGGAACTATTTTTCCAGAAGGCCGAATTCCAGAATTGAATTACCTCTTAAAGAAAGGAGTACCACAATCAGCCAAATCAAAGTGCTCAGAAGGATTTTGTAGTATTCTAAAGGAAATTACTTCTGTAGATATGATAAAAGCATACTTTATGCTTCAAAGGTAAGTATAAATGCTTCAAAACCTATAAAACCAGATGCCGGTGACATGAGAGCACACCATTAAAAAGAAGAGAAACTGTCAGGCAAAATATGTTCTATCAAGTTTCCTCCTCTGTGGAAAAATAAAAAATAAAAAAAAAGAAGTTTACATTATCCCCTTCAAAGGAAACCAGTTCATTTTTTACCATTACCCACACCTTCAGGCTCATGCTTCACAATTAATTATTTGCCTTAGTTTTTTCTTCTTCATTAAACCTTTCTTCTTTAGAGATGAAAGTGAAACTTTCCACAAATAAACCTATTTTCTGTACACCTTGTTTGTTATCTTTAAGGTGCCATCAAATGGCTAGTCCTTCTTTAAGTATTAATAATTTGAGAAATAGTTTGTTTAGTTTTAATTTTTCATAGTCATTATTTAATTTATCACCTGCTCATTGTCTTCAACAGTTTACCGAAACTTCTTTAAAAAATCAGTGTCACCCAATTTCTAAATTCAGGAACCTTCCCTGAGTCCTTGCTTCCCTTGATTTTTGTATTATCCAAATACGGATGCCACTCCATTATAGACTTACTCCTTCAGAGGGTAGTCCTTCATTCATTCTCTATATATATGTCTGACTTCTCAGATATATGTTTCTTTCCTTACTCTTCAAATACAGTTGATCTTTAACTATTTTACCTAGCTCTTACACCTTCTCCTTTCCAAATTCATGGCAGCAACTAACACCCCTTTGTGGTTGAACCACAAATCTGTGAATGCAGTTCAAATCTCAGTGAACCAAAGATTCATGTTTTCATCTGTGTTCTAGACATATTCCCTCAGTCTGTGTAGGATAGCAAATTCAAGATATTCAAAGTTGAATTACATATCCTTTTTGTAAATTTACCACATACATTATCATATTAAAGGGTCAAAAAAGTCCTACACACACACACCCCAACCACATAAAATCTTCACTTAGAGTTCTCCCAATTATGTATGAAATTGGATTGCCTCTTTTTCTGCCCACAAAATACATTTTATTAGTATTAGAGTTTTATTGGTTCCTCTGTTGGAATGCAATTTTAACCATTTTCTCTGTTTTAAGACTGCCATCTATTACTATCATCTTTCCTATATTTAAATATGTGTCTTATTTCTCTTATCAAATTGAAAGTTCGGCATGGAGAAGTCAATTTCTGTTTCTTCAGAATTTCCTAGCCCAAAACCTGACTCATTTAGATTATTCATCACTATTTAGGTAGTAAATAAATTTTCTTTTAACAATGAAATGGATACTTGTAATTTATATTTGGAATAATAAATATAAATGACCTCCTTCTCCTTTTCCCTGCATCTTAAAACTAGAAAAAGTCCTCATCAATATTCTAATTTCTCATCACACTAGCTACAGATGACTCGAAGCTCCTCTTTATGTAACCGGAATATTGGCCTTGAGAAATCCATGGCTATCTTGTTATAACTGACTGGGTCAGTTCTGCGCCATGAAAGAGTGTGGAGCCCCACACAGTGTGCCACAAACATTTCATTTTTATTATGGGTTTAGATGGTTCTGTTTCAGGAAGTCTGTATTTCCAACCATTAGAAAGAAAGTAAGCAGAGATACTTTAAAACTCCCCCTCATGTATATATCGCAGTAAAGACATAATTTAGAGAGCTTAAGCTTTACTGCTGTTGAACTCTTCATTTGCTCTCCCTGTACTATTCTGAAGGGCTTGAATCGGCAACCAGTTCTAATTGTTCTGCGGAAGACTTTCTGAGTGTTACTTGAGACCAAATGTCTTTGACTTGGAGAAATGTTCTCATGGCATAAATGCAAACAAAAAAGAGTCATGTTAGAAATTAGGTGTGTGACAGCTTTGTAATAGAGCTGGAAGTCCGGAATTGTGATGTCGCCAGCTTTGCTTTTTTTTTTCAACATTCCTCTGACTATTCGGGGTCTTTTCTGGTTCCGTACAAATTTTAGATTATTTGTTCCATTTCTTTGAAAAAAGTGGATGGTATTTTGATGGGGATTGCACTGAATGTGTAGATTGCTCTAGGTAGCATTGACATCTTCACAATATTTGTTCTTCCAATCCATGAGCGTGGAACGTTTTTCCATTTCTTTGTGTCTTCCTCAATTTCTTTCATGAGTATTGTATAGTTTTCTGAGTACAGATCCTTTGCCTCTTTGGTTAGATTTATTCCTAGGTATCTTATGGTTTTGGGTGCAATTGTAAATGGGATCGACTCCTTAATTTCTATCTCTTCCATCTTGTTGCTGGTGTATAGGAATGCCACTGATTTCTGTGCATTGATTTTATATCCTGCCACTTTACTGAATTCCTGTATGAGTTCTAGCAGTTTTGGGGTGGAGTCTTTTGGGTTTTCCACATAAAGTATCATATCATCTGCAAAGAGTGAGAGTTTGACTTCTTCTTTGCTGATTAGGATGCCATTGATTTCTTTTTGTTGTCTGATTGCTGTGGCTAGGAATTCTAATACTATGTTGAATAGCAGTGGTGATAGTGGACATTCCTGCTGCATTCCTGACCTTAGGGGGAAAGCTCTCAGTTTTTCCCCATTGAGAATAATATTCGCTGTAGGTTTTACATAGATGGCTTTTATGATATTGAGGTATGTACCCTCTATCCCTATACTCTGAAGAGTTTTGATCAAGAAAGGAAGCTATACTTTGTCATATGCTTTTTCTGCATCTATTGAGAGGATCATATATTTCTTGTTCTTTCTTTTGTTAATGTATTGTATCACGTTGATTGATTTGCAGATGTTGAACCAACCTTGCAGCCCAGGTATAAATCCCACTTTGTCATGGAGAAAAATCCTTTTAATGTACTGTTGGATCCTATTGACTAGTATTTTGGTGAGAATTTTTGCATCCATGTTCATCAAGGATATTGGTCTGTAATTCTCCTTTTTGATGGGGTCCATGTCTGGTTTGGGGATCAAGGTAATGGTGGCCTCATAAAACGAGTTTAGAAGTTTTCCTTCCATTTCTATTTTTTGGAACAGTTTCAGGAGAATAGGTATTAATTCTTCAAGACAGTATGGTACTGGCACAAAAACAGACACATCGATCAATGGAACAGAATAGAGAGCCCAGAAATGGACCCTCAACTCTATGGTCAACTCATCTTTGACAAAGCAGGAAAGAATGTCCAACGGAAAAAAGACAGTCTCTTCAACAAATGGTGTTGGGAAAATTGGACAGCCACAAGCAGAAGAATGAAACTGGACCATTTCTTTACACCACACACAAAAATAGACTCAAAATGGTTGAAAGACCTAAATGTGAGACAGGAGTCCATCAAAATCCTGAAGGAGAACACAGGCAGCAACCTCTTCGACCTCAGCCGCAGCAACTTCTTCCTAGAAACATCGCAAAAGGCCAGGGAAGCAAGGGCAAAAATGAACTATTGGGATTTCATCAAGATAAAAAGCTTTTGCACAGCAAAATAAACAGTCAACAAAACCAAAAGACAACCGACAGAATGGGAGAAGATATTTGCAAATGACATATCAGATAAAGGACTGGTATCCAAAATCTATAAAGAACTTATCAGACTCAACACCCAAAGAACAAATAATCCAATCAAGAAATGAGCAGAAGACATGAACAGACATTTTTCCAAAGAAGACATCCAAATGGTCAACAGACACATGAAAGAGTGCTCAACATCATTCGGCATCAGGGAAATCCAAATCAAAACCTCAATGAGATACCACCTCACACCAGTCAGAATGGCTAAAATTAACAAGTCAGGAAACGACAGATTTGGCGGGGATGCAGAGAAAGGGGAACCCTCCTACACTGTTGGTGGGAAAGCAAGCTGGTGCAACCACTCTGGAAAACAGTATGGAGGTTCCTTAAAAAGTTGAAAATAGAGCTACCATACGATCCAGCAATTGAACTACTGGGTATTTACCACAAAGATACAAATGTAGGGGTCCGAAGGGGTATGTGCACCCCGATGTTTATAGCAGCAATGTCCACAATAGCCAAACTGTGGAAAGAGCCAAGATGTCCATTGACAGATGAATGAATAAAGAAGATGTGATATATATATATATATATATATATATATATATATATACATACACACGCAATGGAATATTATGCAGCCATCAAAAGGAATGAGCTCTTGCCATTTGCAATGATGTGGATGGAACTGGAGGGTGTTATGCTGAGTGAAATAAGTCAATCAGAGAAAGACATGTATCATATGACCTCACTGATATGAAGAATTCTTAATCTTAGGAAATAAACTGAGGGTTGCTGGAGTGGGGGTGGGGTGGGAGGGATGGGGTGGCTGGGTGATAGACATTGGGGAGGGTATGTGCTATGGTGAGTGCTGTGAATTGTGCAATACTGTTGAATCACAGATCTGTACCTCTGAAACAAATAATGCAATATATGTTAAGAAAAAAAAAAGAAGAAGATAGCAGGAGGGGAAGAATGAAGGGGGGTAAATTGGAGGGGGAGATGAACCATGAAAGACGATGGACTCTGAAAAACAAACTGAGGGTTCTAGAGGGGAGGGGGGTGGGGGGATGTGTTAGCCTGGTGATTGGTATTAAAGAGGGCACGTTCTGCATGGAGCACTGGGTGTTATGCACAAACAATGAGTCATGGAACACTACATCACAAACTAAAGATGTAATGTATGGTGATTAACATAATAAAAAAGTTTAAAGGGAAAAAAATTAGGTGTGTGTCCATGAAGAGATCCCTTTCTGAAGCTTTATCTTCATGTGTGCTTTCCTGTCCCTGGAATGAGAAATGCAAGGCAGCTGGCAAGAATATTTTACTTTAAACTACTTTATTTTTCTTATACACAGATTTCACTTATTTCCTACATCGGTTTCAATCTAAGGAGTAGGAACTACATTATGGTCCTCAAAAATGGGCTTGATTCACATTTCTGGAATCTAAACTCTTATCTGCTAAGTACTCAGAGCAAAGCTTCTAGTCATAACTATCATAACAACTGTCAATTAGATTAGTCACAATAGCAGACAAACATTATTAGCTCTCTCTGGGTATGTGGAAAGCATGCTGAACTATTTTTCACTTTGACAACATGAATGAACTTTAATAGATTTGGTCAGTTATTGGCACATCTTGGCCTTTGATACAAGCTGCCACTGTGATAAAACTTGGAAAATTTTTCACTAGCCAATAGCCAAACTTTTTTTTTCCCCTAGTGTAGACATATCTTCCCTGGAAAACATTCCCAGTTTCTTATAAATCATCCTCTTACTCATGGGTAGAGAGCCTTCCATGGTTTTTCTCAATTTTGTAGCTCAATTCCCAGACCTAGGGTTATTCTGGTGACCTGGGAACCTGGAGGACAATGCCATCATATCTTTACTCTCTAGAAGAGTTTCTCTATTTTTACATAATAAGATTTGAAATGTAGTTCTTAAAAGCCATTCATACATTTCTCTTTAGTCATCTAAATACTGAGGAAAAATTAATATGTTCAGCTATTTACTGACTATGCTGTATGTTCCAGGGTTTTATAACATTCTAACAAAAACTTCAAGTCTTATTCTTATCCCAGTATAATGATACTTACAAACCAGTGTTGATTCTTGGAAGTCCATGTTCATTTTTGTTCATCAGATTACTGAGAGGGTCATGGCCATGGTTTCAAACCTGATTCCATTTTTAAAAATTGTACTTTGTTTGGTATTCATATGTACCATATGAGTTCTTAGCTACCACCTCATGAGAATTCTAATCAGTTTTGAATGTTTCCAAAAATAACCAGTATAAATTGTTCCATGATATTAGAATATAAAAAAAAATGACTCAAGATAAGGAGAGAATTTTGAAATCAGAGTAAATATCCCTAGTGCCCCACTTCCTAACTAAAAGAACACAAAATTCCAGTTATTTGAAGGGATTCTCTCCACCTGATATGTCCAAGAAGAGTCCTGGGGACTCAGAGGTGCTCCCTGGACTGTGAAGTCCACACTGTTGTCTCCCCTTACCTAGGACTCAGGCAGAAGGTGATAGCCTAGTTAGAAGCTGTGCTCAGAATTTCAAGGTGGAACGTGCCTGCTGGCAAAGGCAGCTGTGGCCCAAGGCAGAGTTGGAGTGAAGGGAAAGAGTACATAATATTGGGAATATGTACTGCAATTTAGGGAAGCAGTATACAGTAAGAATAGAGAATGTCTATGTCTATAAGTGTAGAAAGAGAATTGAGTCCTGGGGTCTTGCTACAGGCATTTCTGTAATAGAATCAGCAAAATATGATCTAAAACTGTTAAAACTAATAGCATAAAAAAATATTACCTTGAAGGATATCACCCTTGACCAAAACTGCCACTGAAAAATTTTTTCCTTGAAACTAGCTAATAGGTTAACCTCAATATCTGCGTTGTCAAAACTTTATCTATGATGCTTCAAACAAAGAACAAAAATTTTTAAAAAGCCAAATAATAAATATTTACCCTCAGGTAAGCAAACATTTGAAAATGGTGAGTGGCATTATTCAAGGACACAATCTCCACTGAGAAACGAATGTTTTATATTCTTTTTCCGGCTGATATAAACTCTTCAGCTAAGACTTTTTTTAACACCTGCCTACTGGGATCCTGTCTATTAATGCTGCCTGGAGAGATCTGCAGTGACACCGTCAGTCTTGATAAAGCGTCATAGGCGAATCCCATGCAATCAATCTTATGTAGGTATACCAGAACTCTCTGTCCCAAGTATGTATCTTTGCGTCAGATGTCTTCAGGCCATATGTGAGAAGTCCAGCTACAGGCCAAAATCCTCTGTGTGATCTTTCGTGCCTGACCATAGGCAATGACAAGGCTTTTCCTGGCAGACCTCAGGGTGGGGGAATCTGCCCTCCCCACTCAGGGCTCGGCGCATGGCCAGTGCATTACAGTTTCATGGAGGCAGTTGCAGTCAAAGACTAATGTTCACATGCATATCCTGCACTCCGACTCCCTTCGGAGACCTCTTTATTGGGAGGACCCGACTAAGACACTTCTCTCTACTCAGTACTTCTCTCTGCTACTAGCACTTCCTCCTCTTCCTCTCTCCAGCCCTGTGGGTCCACAACATACAGGAGACTTTTTTTCAGAGATGTCAGTAGTTAAAAGATTCCCCCGTGTCTGTGCTGATCCACTTGACCCATGCCTGGTGCCCACTCTGTGGCAAAAACAACAACAACAACAAAAACAATGGAGCATTACAGAGCTGGTGCCTATATTTGCCTGTTACACTATCTCAGCAAAGTAATAAAGTCTGTGTTATTACCTTCAACTTGGCTTGTTCTCCTAATTGACCACTTGGCAAACTTGCAGCTTGATGGTAGACCTGTGAAGCACACAGTTCTCTTCCCCAGGAACTGCTGGGCATTAGCAAGGTAGCTGGGGAAAATGTGTTAGGAGGGAACTTCCCCTTCTTTACTCAGTTAGCAATTAATGTATCCAATCTAGTTCTATCTATACTGAAATCGGCCAACTGCCCACAATACAATTATTTCAGAATGTGAGACTTATACTTAAGGGAGAAAAGATGCGAATAGCATATGTCTATGCAAACACAAATTGCATATTCCTTTGATAGATATTCTACTTTCTTGAGAATTATCAGGACACTCTCACTGAATGCCTCTGATAAAGGTAAGCCAGTGTTTCATACTGTTGCTTACAGGGTACAAATAGTTGGAGGGAGAGAATTCACATAATATTCTCTGACTGGCATGAGAAAGTTACAGCAATTTTTCCTTCGGTGCTATGGCTGACACCCTGAAGCTCAGGCTGGCCCATGGAACCCAGAAGAGAGTGGCGAGATAACAGAAAATGTATACACTGGCCTCTGCCCCGGGTTCCTGGCACAGGGTTCCTGAAACTCCTGTAATTTCTTAGGTGACAAGAGTGTCTTGCTTTAATGAGATGATTCTGGATGGCTCCTGGATAAAGACTGGTCATGGGAAAGACGAAGCCATGATTAGAAGCTTGGAATTCCCAGTCCCAGCCCCCATTCCTTCAGAAGAAAGAAGGGCTGAAGATGGAGTTAATGATCTATCATGCCTGTGTGATGAAACCTCTATAAAAATTCCAGTAGGATAGGTTCAGAGAGCATTCAGGTAGGCAAACACACCCATGTACCAGAAGGGAGACAGGAAGACATACCCCAGCTCCATGGGAACCAGAAGCTTCTGCACTCAGGACCCTCCCAGATCTATGTATCTCTTCATCTGGCAGTTCATCTGTATCTTTTACCATATGCCTTAATAAACTGGTAAATGTAAAAAGTGTTTTCCTGAGTTCTGTGAGCTACTCTAACAAATTGATCAAACCTGTGGAGAGGATTGTGGGAACCTCTGATTTGCAGCCAGTTGGACAGAAGTTGTGGGTAACCTGGGGACCTGTTACTCATGATTAGCATCTGAAGTGTGGTGAAGCAGTCTTGTGGGAATGAGCCATTAACCTGTAGGATCTGATGCTATCTCCAGATAGTGTCACAATTGAGTTAAATTGTGGGACCCTGAGCTGGTATCGTGGAGAATTGTTTGGTGTGGGGAAAAAAAACCCACACATTTGGCAGCCAGAAGTGTCAGGAGTGAGGTGTTCTGTGTGAGTGGTAAAGGAGAAGGGAGAACTATGTTTTCTTTTTTCCCAATACAACAGTACTGGGGAAAAGAGAGGGAAAGAAAAAAGGGAGAATAGTACATTCTTCAGGGTTTTTGTGTATTATATAAAAAACCTATGCCTGGCGACCCAGAAGCCTCAACCATGTTCTGCAAGTCGTCTTGCTCATCAGAAGGAGACTCTTTAACAGCCTGGGTTCCACAGACAGATACATACTGCTAGGCAAGCTGTGAACTTCCCAACTCCAAGACATTACACACATGCACACTTCTCAAACTTCATAAGTGTACAAATCACCTGGGATCTTGTTAAAATGATGATTCTGAGTCTGTAGTTCTGGAGCAGGACCTGAAATCCCATATTTCTAACAAGCTCCATGAAGAGATATCACTTATTCTGGTCTAGATTATAAGCTATAATGGAAAGGCACAACTAAAATTGTGTACTGTACAAATGTTCACAGTGGCTCATTTCATCAGCACTTAAGATAGTTCGAACTATGTTACCTTCTATACTTTTCATAAACTTCTTTTAAACATGAAAGGAAAAACAAAACTGTGTTCTCTTTTGAAGAGACCAAATGACTCACACTTTATGGCATGAGGTTACACATATATTAAGGCCTGTTCCAGGTCCTTGGTGGCTACGTGCTTAGCTCTTCATTCTTGCCTGGCATAAGCATAGTTTTTAGTATCTGGTCCAGACATTATACAATTGACAATCATGGGAAGTTCAAGACATTAAAAAAATAGCCCCAAAGCTAGAGAAGACTCAGTTTAATTGAGTCACAGAACAGACTTATGCTTCCAACCATGATAGAGTAAAAGGAATCATACTCATTCTCCAGACATACACAATTAAAAACCTGAACTATATAAATGAAGCAATGGTTTTCAGATATTAGAGAACAGGAAGCACAGGGAAGTCATCTGGAAGGAAGGAAAGTACACCCTATGATTGCCCAACTAGCAGAGATAGAGTTGAGCATCTGAGGAGACAAAACATCAATAATTCAGAAAATAGAGTACAGGAGAGAAGAGAGTTACACAGAAAGAACTCTGGAGATGTGGATGATTCTCCTTGAATTATCAGCTGAGTACTGACCCCCATGTGAAAAAACTACATTAGTCTGCAGAAAGGAGACAGAATAACTACTGAGGTCACATAGGGCTGGTTATAGATCATGTTTTCAAGGGTGAAAGAGAAGAGGGACATCAGAAATTCATTGCCTTTGTATTGGGGCCAGAGTAGCCTAGACTAAGGACTATTCTGATCCTGCCTGAAAAAGCTTACATAACCAGCTTCAGAAAAACCACTGTAGCCAAGTAAATTAACTAAGTCTTAAAAGAAAAAGATAAAAAATATTTAAAGGGATAACCCCCGAAATCTAGCATGTACAAATGAAATTTTACAATATCTGGAATCCAGTAAAAAATTACCAGTCATTAAAAGAAACCAGAAGGATACAACTCATAAAACAAAATTAATTCAATCAATAGAAATGAACTTAGAATGATAGAGATGCTAGAATTATCAAACAGGCGTTAAAATCACTACTATAACTATATAGTATATGTTCGAGAAATTAAAGAAAAACATGATCATGTTAACATTTAAAAGAAGCTAAATCAAACAGCTGGAGATAAAAAAATATAGTGTCTCAGATGAAAAGTACACTGAAGGCTATCAAGAGCAGATTAGCAGGTACAGAACAAAATATTAGTGAACTTGAAGACATAGCAATAAAACCTACTTAATAAAACAGAAAAAGACTAAAAAATAACGTGAATAATATCAATGAGCTATGGGGACAAATTCAAGAAGCCTATTATATTGGATTTAAAATCCTATAAGGAGGAGAAATATTTGAAAAAAATGGCTGAAAAATTTCCAGATCTGATAAGACTTTAAGCCTATAATTCCAAGAATTTCATAAAATCCAAGCAGAAGAAACACCAAAAACTACACAAGGCATATCATAATAAAACTCCTTAAATCAGTAAAGAATTGACCTAAAGTTTGCAAAATGGAACAGTATAAAATAAATTCCTCACGCACATTCATTTTTATAGGTTGCATGAAAGGGAAAAATGATATAATTCTATTGCAAAAGATTAATTATGGAGAACATTTTATTTTGTTAAATTCTTATGTTTAGAATAAAAGCCCAAGCTTAAGATTGAGAAAAGCTTCACAATCATTGCTCCCAGTTCCACTGACAGACCCCAATACATTTATATTTTCAAAGTAGCCAGGTTTTCATGTTGGTTTCTTAAAAATTAGAGGAAAGAAATCATATGACCTCACTGATATGAGGAATTCTTAATCTCAGGAAACAAACTGAGGGTTGCTGGAGTGGTGGGGATGAGAGGGTTGGGGTGGCTGGGTGATAGACATTGGGGAGGGTATGTGCTATGGTGAGCGCTGTAAATTGTGCAAGACTGTTGAATCACAGATCTGTACCTCTGAAACAAATAATACATTATATGTTAAAAAAAAAAGAAGAAGAAGATAGCAGGAGGGAAGAATGAAGGGGGGGAATCGGAGGGGGAGATGAACCATGAGAGACGATGGACTCTGAGAAACAAACTGAGGGTTCTAGAGGGGAGGGGGTGGGGGGATGGGTTAGCCTGGTGATGGGTATTAAGGAGGGCACGTATTGAATGGAGCACTGGGTGTTATACCAAACAATGAATCATGGAACACTACATCAAAAGCTAATGATGTAATGTATGGTGATTAACATAACATAATAAAAAAAATAGAAAAAACTCCCTTGTGATGTTAGCTTATAACTTTAAAAGTTCTGTTCCCACCCTTTTGGGGGTACACTGTAATATGGAATTTAGCATTATTTAGAATCAATTTTTATGTGGGGAAGGAGGAATAGGATTTCTGTCTTTCCTCTGGTATTTACATGTAGTCCTTTCTTTTAGATTTGGTTATATTCCTTGTTTCCATTCTTTATATTCTGTTCCATGTGGAACAACAAGTAGTGAATGCACACAACACTGTTAGAGGTTCTCGAGAAACACTAATGAAACAAAAACATTCCTCCCCAATGTATATCCTAGAATTTTACACACTGTAAGAAGATATTTTTAGGCAGCAGATCTAACATTAATGTTTGTAATAATGTTATTATAATGGAAAATTAAAATAAGCTAGCTTTTATTTTAATTAAAAGAGCTCCTTTTTCTGCCTCATGTTTGTTTCAGTATAATTTTCAGACAGGGTAAGTTGTGACTATCATACTAATATGAAATGAAAAGTGTTCAAAGATTTTATTTAATCTACTAATTAGCGAGAGAAAGAGCAAGCTGTTAAAATCAATTCAAATAAGAATTCTAGAGCTTTCTGCACAAATCCATTTGCATTGCCATGAGCAAAATTCATTTACATGGCTATGTAACATAAATCCAGGAAACAGTTGTATTAACTTCGGTTTTTTTTCCAGTTAACCTCTATCTATCACAGGTAGACACCCATATAGACACATAATTCCAGAAGGTCAGTTATGCAATTCCCAGTATTTCATTCAAAGGACACCCAGTGATCTCTTGGCACATTTCAAAGTCTTGTACCAATTCCTAACTTAACATATTTGCCATTATACTAGTGCTGTTAGAACTTTGCTAAAACTCATTAAAGCATTGCAGTTGACAAATTAGAAAAACATTATATTTTATTATGATTTTTAAATTGACTCCTCTTGAAATTAGACGTAACTGAAAAACAAAATAAGTGAATTCTACAGAGAAAAGCTTTAACATTTACTTACTTTAAATTGTATGTAACTTGTGAAAATTACAGCATATAGATTCTCAAACAATACGTGGACTATGATGCCATTTGAGGTAAACATTGGCATTTGGGAGGTAAAGATATTAATTGCTCCCCCAAATTGGAATAATATTAGCTAATTTGAAAGAACGCAAGAAAAATCATTTTCACTAAACTTTAATGACTTTGTAAGTTTCAAGGTAATATATCAAAAAATAACCATAACCACTTATCTCTTATTTTGCCTCAATGATTTTTTTCTATATTTTCTTTTACAGGTCAGTAACTGGAGCATGAAAGGTGATTCTTCAATTCCCTGGGTGTTTGAAAAATAAAAACCAAGTGATTGAAGTACTTATAAAGTAAATTTATATTTACTATTTAAAATTATAGATGTGAATACTTAAGATTAAAAAAAAAACACTGATGCCTTTCTAACAATTGCCTTTGTTTTTGTTGATAGCACTTGGATACATATGGTCAATCCTATGTCAACACCTGAATGAAAGAAAGTTCTTAGGTTTTATTACTATTATTATTATTATTACTATTACTCCTGTTTTATTTCTGACTATTTTAAACCTAACTGCAACCTGTAGTTTCACACAATTTCATGATTATTTATGTTCATACTTGATCTGTAATGAATAAGTAGAAGCGCAAGAGTAAACTTTCACCCTGTAATGTGTTGCTTTAATCTATACCAAAGATAGTATCTGCTTATCCATGTCTCCCGACATCAAGATCAATGCAGACCCAGCAATTTCTTTTTCCCTCCAATGAGACAGAGTTAATCCAGCTTGTCTGCTAACAGAAAATACATGCAGTCTTTCATAGGCAATTAAAGTGACAGAAAAATATAGAATTCTCTCCTCAGCATCTTTGGGAGGCACCTTGTAAGCCGTTTGCTCTGGCACCTCTACGCCAATGTTGTTTCTCTGCTCTGTGACTATAAAGTAGTTTCATTTCAAGTCACGGATCCTGGATACCAACCAAGCTGGCAAATGAAAAATAACTCAGCCGGGGCCATTTCACCCACCAGTGATCTCTGTGTGTGAGATAATTCCTCCCTGAGGTTTCTTTCTTTCCACTACTGTGTTCTTAAAGGCCTAACACAGGGCAGTAGGCTGGTGCCACTGTTTAAGGTTTCAATTAAGACGTGTGGAGATATCAAAGAAGTAACAAGCCGGCCTCCACAGCAATGTCTCATGCTTGCCTCGCGGTTCTCGTTCCAAGATGGCAAGATGCTTGAAAAATGCAGTTCATCCATCCCCACAACAGACCCCGGAGGTTGAGAGGACAGAGAGGGAGCCAGCAACGGGATCAGGTTTGAATAGCCTCTCTGTTGGTTGTGTACATTTGGAGCTGACTGTGAAATCTATGTGGACATACTGAACCCTCTAGTTAACCTCATGGTGCAAATGTGTTGATCAAAGGCACTCTGTCAGTATCTGATTAAAAGCCATGTAAGAGCACTGAAGACATTTCCTTCTGGTTAACAACTCTGATTACAGGGGGCTCCTGGAGTGAGTTTTCCTCTTAGCAGTCAAGCAGGTCCCCCGGCTCCAGCTGGAGCTCTAGGGTTTCCCGATGGCAGAGCTTCCTGTTGCTGAAGGCTTCAATTCATTCACAGCTTGTAAATCAGTAGCTTGTAAATCAACAGATTGAGCTACTACTGTTTAAAACACAGTTTCCTCGACAAGCTTCCTTCTGGTTTTGTTTTCATATATTAAGGGCATTAAAAAAAAGTGTCCAGTTTTTAACACCTGGACCGATGGGGACTCAGCAGGAGAGGCAAGTTATATCAAGCTCTGCAGTCTTGTTTTTGTTGCAGTGGAGCAAGGATTTAGTGGCTCAAATCAAGATAGCATTTACTTAGAGAAATGATAAAGGCCTGTTTGGGGGAAATTGAAAAATATGAATGCTCCATGCATCTCAGCAATTTTTAATGTCTGATAAGAAATATAAAGCAAAAACTGAAGCGCGAATCAAGACATGTTATCATTTGTTGACTTCTATATTAAACATGTGTGGATAATATTTTGAAATGGGCGTGAGGTGCTTAACCCAACTATTTTGAATATTTTATATGACTTAATGCCTACTGAAACAGAATCAACAGCAAAAGGACTAGTTAATTGCAGGAAGTCTGTTGTTAATGATCAGTTACATAGGGTAAGGCATCAAAACAGATAACTGAAAATGTGTCAGATTTCTAAATTCATGCCTTCACATTATCACAGAGTGTTTTAGATCTATAAAATATTATAATAAACTTTTACTCATTATTGTCATGTCTATTTGAGAGGGGCAGAATTCTGTTATGGATCATTTGTAAATTTTATGTTCAAAGTCAACATTAAGCATGGAAATTTAGAATCCAAGAAAATGAATAGTTCTATTTTATCCTGGTGCCTCTATTAAATGCACCAAAATCACATAGAAACTTTATTTATGACCCTTGTCAGGAATCTGAGACCCATCTATATATTGATTCTATTTAAATGGCTGTCTCTAGGCTCTCCAATGAAGGGAATTTTGGAAGTAATCTTTTGAAGAAAATTAGTAGTAGTGGTAGTAGTCGTGGTGGTGGTAATAAAGCAGACTTAATGGTTGAAGAGAGGACTATATGTGAACAAGAGAGGGCTCCAAGTGAGATAAATTTATCATGAGGTGAAAGAGCATCCATTGGGCACACCATCCTATGAAGGATTAAGTCCTGAAGGACTCTCTCCTTTCTAACTGATATAGGCGAATGGCTGACTTAGCTACCATTTCAACCTTTATTGAAGTTACCATAAAATGTTTCTCTTAAAACTGCATATTTTAAGAAAAAGTAATGCGTGTTTTTCCATGGTGGCCTGGCACGATTATATTGGTAGACACTGATGTAGTAAGAATGGCTCAGGGAAGATAACAGTCTGATTTACGTAGTAATTTCCTGAACAGCTCAGCTAAAGTAGATGGAGAGGAATCAAGCACATCTTGTGTAGACTCCTATATAGAGTCATCTTGGTATAAAGGTAACCACAAAGAGATCCAAAATTCTAGAAAATGCCTGAGAGGATCCAAGATCGTGGAGAAAGAAGATCAAACTTCTTGATTGCCACTTTATAGGATAAGAGGTTTACCCTATGGAAGTAAAAATGTAGATATGATCACTGTCATACCTGGGTCACATTATCTCTTTATTATTTAGCAAAGATTTAATTTTGATTTGTTTTGTTCTAGATCTTAAATACATATTTAGTTTATAAAGTCTACCGAACACACACACAACCAATTATAACTCATTAAAAAATAAATATGAGCTAATAGTATATTGTGACAAAAATATTTAATCTTAAATTACAGTTATCAAAGTGTAGTGTCACTATCAAGGGAGCAAAAAGATATTAACCTCTGCACTTTTAATTAGTCAAACAATTTCACAGATTTTTAAGAGAATACTAGTAAATAAGAAGTAAATTAGTGATAGTGAGGATAATGTAAGACCTAAAAATCATATCATATGAAGAATGCCTTGAGGGACTGAGAGCATATACCTAAGAAGTATAGACTTCTAAATATATTAGAATAGCTGTAAGATAAATTCCTAAACATGAAATTTCCAATTCAAAAGAATTTGCATTTTAAATTATGATAAATAACTGTCCCACACAGATATTTACATTGTCCCACATAAAAAAGTGTACAATTTAAACTTTCACAAAACTGTACTTCTTGTTTCAATCTCTTAACATAGATGACATTGGGCATCTCTTTATATTTAAAAAATTCATTTGTATTTTTTTCCTAGTGACTTCTGTTTTCATGATGTATACCATTTCATTAATAAGTTGTAAATTTATTAATTTACAACTTATTAATTTAATTTAATTTAATTTATTAAAATAAAATAATTGATCTTTTTCATATCAATTTGTAGGAGCACTTAATATGTTAAGTAAATAAGAATTGAACTATGATAATTGTTATAAAAATGTTTCCAAAACTACCCTGTCTTTTCTTTCTTTTTTTTTTTTTAGATTTTTATTTATTTATTTGACAGAGAGAGCGAGACAGGGAGAGAGGGAACACAAGCAGGGGGAGCGGCAGAGGGAGAAGCAGGCTCCCCGCTGAGCAGGGAGCCCGATGCAGGGCTTCATCCCAGGACCCTGGGATCGTGACCTGAGCCAAAGGCAGACGCGTAACGACTGAGCCACCCAGGTGCCCCAAAACTACCCTGTCTTTTCATTTTGTTTATGTCATTTATTTAGATTTTTATTAAGTAAATTTATCAATCATTTTTCACAATTTTGGACTTGATATCATATCAAGCAATTCTACCTCCACATCCTAATATTGTGTAAAACACTCGCCCATATTTTCTTTGAGTGCATTTGGGTTCATTTTTCAGAGTGTTTAAACACTCCATAAAATTTTTTTGTTATAAGGAGCCAGATATAGATCTAAATATTTCTTAGAAGGTTGCTCAGTTGTTAAAATGTCAATCAATCCATCTTTTCTTCATTAATGTGCAGTGATACCTTTATTATATAAAAATTCTTGTATATATGTTGGTCTATCCATTCATGTGTTAATATCTATCATGGCATTTCAAATGTATTTATTAAATTTATTTTTTATTATGTTATGTTAATCACCATACATTACATCATTAGTTTTTGGTGTAGTGTTCCATGATTCATTGTTTGCGTATAACACCCAGTGCTCCATGCAGAACGTGCCTTTTTTAATACGCATCACCAGGCTAACCTATCTTCCCACCCCCCCTCCCCTCTAGAACCCTCAGTTTGTTTTTCAGAGTCCATAGTCTTATTGTTTGAGCTAGTTTTGTCCAATTACTTTTATTTTTCAGATTCTTATAGCTATGATAGCATATTTTTTCTATATGACTTAGAGAATCAACTTGATTTAAAAGTAAACCTAGATGTGAATGTTTTAATTACATTAAAGTTTTAGATTAGACTTCATCAAATTCCAACCAATAGAACAAATTTGGCTTTTTCCTTGTTTTTGAAATAAAATTTTATTGGGACACAGATATATTTATTCATTTGGGTACTCTCCATAGTTGATTTTGTGCTGTAACAGAAGAGGTAAGTAGGTGTGATCAAGGTCATATAAACCATAAAACCAGAAGTATTTAATATCTGGACCTATACAGAAAAAGTTTGTTGATCTTTGTTGTAGACTAATAGTCCATAGTTTAATATATTTCCAAATTTCTGAGGAATCACCAAATTTCGCTAGCTTAACACAAGAAAAATTGTATTTATTGGGCCTGCCATTCATTCATAACAATTCAGCAGGGGCAGCAGGTAGTTCTCATAATAGCTACTCAGAAACCTAGGTTAACAGAAGCTTCATCTCAAAATTTGTTACCATAAATCCTGTAGAAAAATGTAGTAATAGAAGCATGTTAAATTATGCCCTGGCACTTAAAGCTCCTTCCTGAAAGTACACAAATAACTTCTCATTTTGTATTGGCCAAAGCAAGTCACATGGCCATATTTAACTTCAAGGAATTAGAAAGTCAATTCTATTACATGCCCAGAAGGAAAAAGAGGCAAAAAATATTTTGGTGTACACTGTTGCATCATTAATGCAAGGAGACCTGCCATTTCTTGAATACTGAAGCATCCTATTCAAGAATATTCCATGCTTGGAAAATCATTAAAATGGTATATCAGATCTTTTCATAGTATACTCATTAATTTCTTTCAACCAGCTCTTAAACAATTTTTGATACATTTACTCAGTATTATCATTTCTGCTACTAATGTAAATGGGATTTCTGATTACAAATTGAAATTGGAAATTTCAAATTGCAAATTGCTTACAAATTGAAAACTATTGATTTTTACATATTACTTTTTATTCCTAGCCATATTATTGAACACTTATTATTCTTAATGACTTATTAGAATCCCTTGGATTTCCTAAGCACACAATAATTTATTGAGAAATAATAATTTTGCATTTGACTTACTATGTGTTTAAGGTACTTTCAAAATCCCAATTTCCATAAGTGCACTTGATCTGAATTGGTATTCTACAGCTCCTTGTTTCATTCATTCATTCATTCATTCATTCACTCACTTACTATCCAATTAATATTTAACATAAAAAGAATATTGTATTATGCCTTACAGATTAAAAGGTGAGTAAGGCAGAGGAAGTACCTGCTTCGAGGAACTCATTTTATATAGGCAGAGTATCTTAAAATGTTTGTGTCATTTTCCAATGTATATATATATATAATTACCATTTTCAAACTATTCATTTCAAAACATCAGGGACAGTGTAACTTCTTTTTAAATTTCTTGCAGCATTGCCTTGTATCATTGTACCTTCAGTGAACTCTCAATTAATTGTGACTAAATTGGTTTGTATTTAATTAAGCTCAAGATATTTCTAGGACAAAGGAGAGATTATTGAAAGCTAAGAAAGATAAAAAGAAAAAAAATCTTAGAAGGTATGAATAGGTTTTCAAATTATCAATACCATTTTTAGAGAAAATGAACATGATGGTAACCATGATAGAGATAATTATATTGTGAATCCACTTGCCTAAGCCTCCTACTTTATTTTTATTACTTAGATTCAAGACTGAAGTAGGTGAGCCCTGCAGAATTCAAGGACATTTAGAAATATTTACTTTGCCAGGACCAGTTTTGAAATATCTTCACTAGGGAGGAAGTGGCCTTTGCCAGTTACAAGGGACTCACAATTCTCCTGCTTCTGTTTTAGAGGCCTGAGAGTAATTTGATGACTGATACTTTTTCAGCTCCCTAGAGAATCTAGTTAAATTGAGAAGAAAACAATCACCATAAATCATACACGATGTCTTGAGACTTAACATTTTTCATATAACTCAGAGGCTGCTCCAATCATGACACTTGAATGACATACAATAATAAGGTACACGGACCTCCAATTATCAAATCAGGGTGGTCTCAGAAGATGGCAAAGATTTTAAAAATTGCAATATATTGCTAACAAATTGTGATTAAACACTGGGTCAGGTTAGCAAAGAAATGGTCTCATCTTAGTCACCATTCATTTCATTAAGTTGAGATTTCAGCAAAATGTAACAGAATTACAGACAAAAACTGTTTGTTGAATGGAATACATATACTGTGTCAGATGTCTGCTATGAGGTTTTTTTATCTCCATTATTTGCAACTGTGTTATAGAGATATACGTTATCATAGAGAACCTGGTTACCTTACAAAGTAATTGCACAAATATACACACAGTTTTCTTTCATTATTTCGGTCTCAGAGACAGGATATTTTCTTCAACTGTCAAAGATTTATACATGTTGAAACTATACACATATATATATTTAAAAAATCCTTCATCTATTTTGCTTACATTCTTATAATTTTTAGTGGAGGATGTCATTTAAAAATCAAAATATTTTTATCCCTGTTAATAGTAAAGAGAGGTAGCATCGATTGATAAACATGATCTTATGTATTATCTGATTATTTATGAAGGAAATAAAACTCAAAAACCAGAAACTAAATCTGCAATACCTCCCTTTTATCTATTCTCCCACCTGTCATTCCCAAAGCTTTCCTCAACCCACTTTACAAATCTTTCACTGTTCCCTTAAGGTAGCATTTTTTGCTAAAACCAAGCTGAGTTACTCAGGACTTCCTGCACATGCCTCATATTTTCTAACTTGTTTTCTCCAACAATTTGTACAACTACTACATCTATAAAAACTATACTCATAACTTACGATCTCTTTTTCAAATGTCTTATTTATTAGTTTCACAAATGGATTCCAATCCACAGTGATCTTTCTCTCTCTAAACTCATAAAACTTAGCAATAATGCTTGCCAAACTTTTCATGCCATGATCACACACCAAAGGAACTACACACACTACAGCAGATCAGCATGCCTTTTCACAATATTAGAAGCAAACTAAACAGAGGTTCGGATGCCCCAGATCCAACAGGGTGGGCTAAGATTAAGAATGTGGCACAGCCGTAATCAGGCAGGCCTATAGGAAAAGACTGAATTCTGTATCAATTTTTTGACATTATGTCTGGTGCTGCCGTACATCATGACTGACATCATTCTCCCTTTTATTGCACTCTTCTTGCCATGTTTCCTGAGCAGATCATGCATTTTTTTTTTTTTAAGTAAGGGCAATGTCTTATTTATTTAAAATTGTGTAAAATATATATAAATAAAATGTACTGTTTTGAACATGTTTAAGTGTATAGTTCAGTGGCATTAAGTATATTGACATTCTGTGCAGTCACCACTACCCTCCACCTCCAGAACTTTTCTCATCTTTCAAAACCGAAACTCTGTATCCATTAAACAAACCCCCTCTCTTTCCTCCATCCTCTGGTCTCCGGCACCCACCATTCTACTTTCTCTGTCTATTAATTTGACTACTATAGATACCTCATACTAGTGGAATTGTACAGTAGTTTCCTTTTGTGACTGGCTTATTTCACTTAGCAGAATGTCTTCAGGGTTTATTTACAACTGTTTTAAACCATGATAGTGATTAGCATCTTATACAACACTTAGAAGATATATAGGATATATAAGGATATATTTATAAGATATCTTATATATCTTATTATATATATTATTTATTACTCATTTCCCTCCAAGCAGCTTATATTTAGTAGCAACAATTATGTATTAGATGAGTTAGTTTCTGATTACATTAGAAATTGTGAATCATCACTAAGCTTTACTGCATCTGGTATCTTTGATTTCCAATTAAATTCTTTTAATGTGAATCAATATAGTTGTTTGTTTGAAGGGCGTTATGACTGACTTAGTTACTAATTGACTTTGATGTATGTAGTGTAGTTTATCACACAGGCTTCAATTGACCCTAATAATTCAATTATTTTAAATTAGATTATTGTGTCATAGTCATTAATAAGACCAAGTCTCTTGATATTTCTTGTTCTTCAGAGGGTTTCTAATAAACTTGTTGAAATGATTGTTACTATAATCTACATTTTCCTCTAAAAATTTGTTAATGACTTACTGATTTATATAATCAAGTTTAGTACATTAAATTTCTTTCTTATGACTTATGATATTTAATTAAACTAATGGCCCCATCCCCTGGCCAAGATTCTGTCTATAATCTATGACATGCTGACAAAAACCAACCAACAAAAATTTTATTAACATTATAATAAAATCTTTTGAAAACAAAATAGACTTTCAAAGCTAATACTGAAAAAATTCCAGATTTAAGTTTTTTTTCCTGCTGCGTCCATTCTCCCTTATTTTGCAATTTTCGTTGTCCTGTTTCATTTTATGACTCAATTTTCTAAAGCATATTGTAAATGAGTTTGCGCATGCAGTCCTGCAAGCAATCTAGTTGAAGTATATTGATGTAGAATCCTTTTTTTTTTCATCCTGAGGTCTTTATTCACTTCTTTTATATTAATTTTAAATATTTTTGGCTATTGCACTTAAGCATTTAATATTTGATTAACTTTGAAAGCTGTGATCTGATTTCAAAATATGTATTGACCCTAAAACTTAAAAGTATTAGTTTACAGTGCATAATTCATAATAATTACATAATAATACATTTAATAAAAAACATTTTAATAACAAGCAACAGTGATGGCAATTGAGAAAATGTAGATATTTTCCTACCTTACATGGCTAATTCCCTGAATGTACTAAAAATTGAACCCATTTTTTTGCCTAAAATTCCTAAGTTTAGTTCTACAATAGTTGAAAAGCTGTGAAAAAAAATTACGTTATTAATATAAAATTTTAATAACAGTTTTGGGATAATGTTATGGTACCAATTTTAAAAAGAAAATCTAACATCGATCTTGCTAACCCACTGCATAGAATGAAAGACTTCAGATTTATGCACAGAAGTAGGCTCTCCACCAAGAATTATGTGGGTGACAACATTCTCTTCTTGGGAAACTTCAGGGATTTTTTTCTTAAGTCCTATAAATGTCATTCAAACATTATAAGTATACTTCTCAAATGGAAAACAAAATGTATGATTAATTTGTAATTCGTAAGACACTATCCATATTCTAAGCCACTAATGAAACAGACTATAAAGTTTACATAAAATGGAAATCTTTTTTTTATAACTATTTCTCTGATTCAGGCCATAATCACTGTATCATTCAGAACATTGTCAGGAAAACAGAAGCCACTCTATGTAATCAAAATATAAATTGTTTAATATGGATTTAGATCATTGCTGTAAAAACTGGTAGAGTGGAAGTCAGTAAAATGTTCATTAAAGATCAGGTAAGCTGCTACTAAATGTTAGGAAGTATACATTGGAAAGCTCAGTATAAAGCATCAAAGTATGCTGTTCTCAAAGGCTCACCAGAAAGCTTCTATGATTTTCAAGAACCTCTGTGAAGTTTGCACCTTTCATCTCAGTCATTAGCAACAAAACACAGGGTCCTCAGTGGGAAGTGGGAAGCCAGGGAGAATTTCACACGTCTCATGCATTTTGATACCTTTGATTTCTCCTTCTTTCTGTCTCTCATATCTTGGATTAGGTCCCTCTCATTAGTGAACTAGCCTCGAATCAAACAAGGAAAACACTTCTGGAAACTGCTTTTCCCAACAGCACAGTGGAGACCTAGAAGAGAACAGTGGTGATATCAAGTTGAAAACTGATAATTTGACAATTTGCCTTTTGTGAACATTGCTTTTTACATATTTTATTTTTGAATAAGCTTTGGGCCTTCCCTCATAACTGAAGAGATACTTGCCCTCTCCTTGAAACGAGAGACAGAAAGTCTGATAGACCACTACATAGATCTCAGTATGAGGTTCATTTGTCTTCTGATCAGTCACAAAACTATCCACATATGGCTTTGTGAAGATCTAGATATCCATAATTGAAACTTTGAAATATAGGGCTAAACAACACTAATGCATTTATATTAAATATAAGAAGTGACAGAGATGAAGATAAACTCCAAGATAGTATATGCATAATATTTTATATGGACATGTAACTAGATACATGGTTATGGATGATATCTAACTTCTTTTTTCCACTAGCCATTTCAAGTTCACTTTGCTCTCAGCTAGCATCTTAGCATATCAGGATGCTTTCACCCAGCAGGATAATCCAAGCCTTTATTACTGAAAGATCTGTGTTATTAGTGGTCCTTCCTGGGTTGACTTGCCATACTTTGCTTTAACTTTTATTATTGGACATGAGAACCTCTATATTGACCCCCATTATATATTTGCACCTCTGTGTTTTCAGTCACCCCAGCCAGAATAGTAAGCCTTTTCTTTGACTATTGATTTATGTCAATGGAATAAAAAGATTAATGTGACTAAAGATAGATGATCATCTGATCTTCTTGTTCAACTGTACCTCTGTTATTTCCACTGATGAAAACATTCTCATCTTGAGCGAGGCCTGGTGTGGCTGGCAAAGTGGCAGACTCACATACATAATATAGATTATCTTATCCACCTGATTAGTCAGACTCATATGCAGCTAGTTGGTGAGTGTCCAATTTGTGCTCTTACGAAAGTTCCATCCAAATACTTCTTCCCTAGAACTTCTTGTCCATCAAATTTTTTTCTTTCAAATCTCTTACCATCTAGCCTATTAGCCAGTTTCCATGAAATAACATAGATCTGCATCTCTGGCCATTTCTCCTTCTAGACAAAGTGAACATGAAAATGTTGTACATGCAAATGTAATGCTTGAAGTGTTGCTAAGAGGATCATCTTTACAATTGACTTTTAAGATCACTGTTAAATAGGTAAGGCAAGATTTTAGCAGATGCACATACATTGGTCCTAATCATAATAATCAATAAATTACCACAAATGCTTCCATGAGGAAAACCATTTTCACTATTATTTTGTTCTTGCTACTTACTATAGTAACAATGCCCATCTTGTTTCTTATGGGGAACTACTGAAGCTTGTCCTTTCTTTCTCTGAGCCTCTATTATCCCCATTGGATTCAGGATGCTAATTTCAATGGTGGTATCTTCCACTGTAATTCTTGGCCTAAAAAGTTTTTTGTTTTTCTTTTAATGATGAAGCTACTTCCTTCAGGTCTATAAAGAAAAAGCTAAAATCCTCAATCAGAGTGCAAGGTTACTATTTCAGCTAAAGTAGGCTTACTGGGGGATAGCATTTGTATTAGTTTGTGGGGGTTACCATAACAAATTCCTATAAACTGGGTGAGTTAAAAAGCATAAATTTATTGTCTCACAGTTTTGGAGGCTAGGAATTTAACATCAAGGTATCAGCAAAGTCGGTTCCTTCCAAAAGCTGTAAGGGTGAATCTGTTCCATGCCTGTGTTTTAGTTTCCAGTGGTATCTTGAAAATCTTTGGCCTGTAGATGTATCACTCTGATTTCTATCTCATGTTCCACATGTCATTCTCTGTACATGCAAGTCTGTGTCTGTGTATAAATATCCTTTTTTTTAATACAAACACCAGTCATATTGGATAAGGGCCATCATAATGAATTCATTTTAATGAATTATACCTGAAATAAACCTATTTCCAAAAAGAATCATATTCTTAGGTACTGAGAGTTAGAACCTATGCATGAATTTGGGGTAAACACAATCAACCCATTAACAGCATGGAAGGTATTCAGATTTATCAACATCTACTCAAACATTCCATGCCTACTCTCGAGCTTCTACTTATTCCAAATTGATGCCCTAATTTTTAACAATAAAGAACTGACAAGACTATAAATTGATTTGCTCTTAAAATAATTTAGCTATCCATAAGAAGGGCAGACTTTGAGTTTGGTTTTCACAAATGTTGGCCCTGAGACTATAATAAATAAGAAATTACTTCAGAGCCTTGGCCTTGAATTGAAAATTAAAAGCAATGAGTCTATTTTCTTTCTCCAAGTTTTCCAGTACATTTAAAAGATGCCAGCCCATTCCACAGTTCTTGTATTTTTTTTCCTCCATTATACATATTGCTATAGTTATTTGGTCTCATAAAGTCTATCTTATTTAGGTATTTGATTATCTGTGATCATTTAATTCATTGTTTCACAACTGTATCCTAAGGACTATTAGTGTTTCAATTTCCATTTTTTCACTGGCAATGAAACTATTACTAAAGTAAAATCCAATAGGATTACAGAACTAGTTTCAGAGTCCCATCTTATAGATTCTATTACCTTAGACTTATAGCACCAAAACTGCATCAGTCAGCATTAAGTCAGGAAAAAGAGAAGCAACTCAATGTATTCTGAATACAAAGGTTTAATGCATTACTAGGGGCTCACATGATTACTGGGAAATGTTTGTGGAATGAAGATGCCAGAAGCCATTGGCAAAAGCAAGGTTGCTGCCACTGAAGGTTAGGGAAGAAAACGTTGACTATCCTAGCCTGAAGCACAAAAATGATTCTCAAAAGCTTGGAAGAGAGCTGCCAGATTCTCATGAATCTTTAAAAAGTTTGTACCATCTCATTCTGCAGCAGAGAAGTGAGTGGTTATCATGAGCTTTTTAGTGGCCTGCTATGAACTTCACATCTTCTCATTCTGGCTGCAATTCTATCTATTCAAGATAGCTTTCCCTTTTCTTCTGCTTTTCAAATCACACACAGGGTCCTCTCATTACTAAAATCTGGAACTGTATATAAAAGATGATTCTGGTAAATGCATGTTCTAGCTTCTCCATGCAATGTAGAATATTCTTCAAGAGGTGCCAATTACGTTGGGTTGAAAACAGATAAACCATGACAATGATGTCTTCTTCAAACAATTACACATATAAGCCCCTAATGTCCTTCACCACTTTATCCCATTAATTATTATCCTAAAATAATTCAAATAATATCACTCTCCAATGCACCCCCTCAAAAAATTAAATGAACAGCAAAGACTTTCTGTAATCTACCTCTAACCTCCTTAGTCTAGCCTTCAATGCTTTCAGAGAGTATTAATTCTTTTCAAGTGCATATGGGATATTCCTCAGGATAGAACATAATGCTAGGCTATAGAACAATTCTCAAGAAAGTTAAAAGAATTGAAATCATACAAAGTATGTTTTCCTTTTGTTTTTTTACTATTTTTTTATTTTTTAAATTTAAATTCAACTAATTAATATATAATGTATTTTTTGTTTCAGGGGTATAGATCTGTGATTCATCAGTCTTATATAATACCCAGTGCTCATTATAACACATACCCTCCCCAATGTCCATCACCCAATTACCCCACCCCTTCACCCCCCTCTCCTCCAGCAACCTTCAGTTTGTTTCCTAAGATTAAGAGTCTCTTATGGTTTGTCTCCCTCTCTGGTTTCATTTTATTTCATTATGTTTTCTGATCACAACAGAATTAAATTAAAAATCAACAACAACAACAACAACAACAAAAAGATTTTAAATCAGTAATGTAAACTTCTACTTTAAGAAACTAGCAAATGAAGATCAAACTAAACCCCAAACAAGAAGGAAGGAAATAACACATTTTACAGTAGAAATCAATGAATTAGAAAACAGGAAAATAAAATGAGCCAAAAGTTGCTTCTTTGAAATAAACCAACACAGTTGTCAAAACTTGATTGATGAAAAATAAAAAAGAGGGGCACCTGGGTGGCTCAGTTGGTTGAGTGTTGCCTTTGGCTCAAGTCATGATCTCAGGGTCCTGGGATCAAGCACCACATCAGGCTCCCTGCTCAGTGGGGAGTCTGCTTCTCCCTCTCCCTCTGCCTGCCACTCCTCCTGCCTGTGCTCTCTCTCTCTGTCAAATGAATAAATTTAAAAAAATCTTTAAAAAGAAAAAGGGAGAAGACTTAAATCAGTAAAATCAAGAGTGAAAGATGGGGTGTAATTGCTGACCTTATGTAATTAATGGATTAAAATGGAATACTCAGAACTACTCTATGGGTATTCAATTCAGTATATATATTCTATATACCAGAAGGAGACAGAGAGAGAAGTTTGTTTTTTGTTTTTTGTTTTTTTTAGTATGTTCAATTAGCCAACATATAGTACATCATTAGTTTTTGATGTAGTGTTCAACGATTCATTAGTTACGTATACCACCCAGTGCTCATCACAACACGTGCCCTCCTTAATACCCATCACCAGGTTACACCCCCCCCCCTCCCTTCTGTAACTCTCAGTTTGTTTTCTGGAGTCCAGAGTCTCTCATGGTTTGTCTTCCTCTCTGATTTCTTCCCCTTCATTTTTCCCTCACTTCCCCTATGGTCCTCTGCACTATTCCTTATATTCCACATATGAGTGAAACCATATGATAATTGTCTTTCTCTGCTTGACTTATTTCATTTAGCATAATACCCTCCAGTTCCATCCATGTCAATGTAAATAGTAGGTATTCACCCTTTCTGATGGCTGAGTAATATTCCATTATATATATATAAACCACATCTTCTTTATCCATTCATCTGTTGAAGGACATCTCAGCTCCTTCCACAGTTTGGTTATTGTGGACATTGCTGTTATGAACATTGAAGTGCATGTGCCCCTTTTTTTTTTTACTACGTCTGTATCTGGGGTAAATACCCAGTAGTACAATTACTGGGTCCTAGGGTAACTCTATTTTTAACTTTTTGAGGAACCTCCATACTGTTTTCCAGAGTACCAGAATATTCTGGCATTCCAGAATACCAACTTGCATTCCCACCAACAGTGTAAGAGGGTTCCCCTTTCTCCATATCCTCGCCAATATTTGTTGTTCCCTGTTAATTTTTTTAAGGGTAGTTGTAGATTTACAACAAAATGGAGAAGAATGTACAGAGATGTCCCATATACTCCCTGCCCCCACACATACATAGCATTCCCATTATCAACATCACTCACCAGAATGATACAATTTTACCAAGGATGAACCTACATTAACACATCATAATCACCCCAAATACATAGTTTTTCCTTAGGGTTCACTCTTGGCATTGTATATTCTATGGGTTTGGCCAGATACATAATGACATATATCCATCATTATATAGAATATTTTCACTGCTCTAAAAATCCTCTGTACCAGAATATATTTTTAAAAATTCAAAAATTACTTTTTGAAATATATTTAATCTCAGTTGACCATACTAACATCAGGGAAATATATTCTCCTTTATAAAACCGGATGCAAGCTGGAACATTATATATTTGAACCAAAGTGACCTAGATTTAAACCCTGCCAATCTCTTTTTAGAAATAGGTTATTGAAAATATTGTTTAGCTTCCTTGAGTTTCAATTTCTTTATTAGTAAAATGCGAATAATAATACTATCATGAAATAAATATCAGAACTAAGAAGTAATATGTATAAAGTCCTTAGCATAGTGCCTGGCACCTAAATGTTCAATAAACAGTTTTGGTATTATTATATGTTGTTAGAGCTTGTTTTGAGGAAAAAAATTATTTATCTATAAGGAAGCATGAATATCTAAGAAATTCCAGTTAAAATACAATCTCATGTTATCACATTATTAAAATGATTTATAAATGTAGTTTATGTCTGGGTAAGAAAACTATTATTCATTTTTACAATCAGGTGGATTTTTGGCAGAAAGAATTTCAATAGAAAAATGCTGCAAACTGACTCTAACAACTGTAGGTGAAACAGGAAACAATTATGCAAAGACATTGTTAAAATTTCTACAATTCTGTTGTGCAGGAGGTACTAGTTGCTATTCAAATAAATGTTTAGAATGTGAATGAGTTGGTACTTGATGGGTGATCTCACCTATTCCAAAGATCCTCCTGCCCTCATTTAATTCCCCCTGAGCTTAAGAACTTCCTGAAAAGAGATGCCAGTATTCTGAAAGACAGAGAGGAGAGTAAGTGCCAATTATAGTTCCAGTTGAGACACACACAATTCCACTCATCAGTAAGCAAGAAGATTAACTGTTGGAGGAGCTCCTTATATAAATGCTACAGTAAATGTGGCAAGTCCGTCACAGGATATTTCAAAACAGAGTGTGTATCTTTCAGATTTACAAGCAACCTACAAAGAATGTGGAGACCTACTTTCCTCTGCTATGATTTCAGTGCATTTTAAGAAATATCCCTGAATTTTGCCCCTTCCCCTGAATACTTGGTTCTGTAATACTTTTCTGAGTTAATAGGAAGCATGGTTTCTTCCTGTAATTTAAAAGAAGACATGTGTTTCCTAAGGAGACAAACAAGTTCAAGCTAAAATCTGCTGATTATGCATTCCAGAAATCCTGTAGTCTACAATAAGCAAACAAAAAAAATAGAAGAAAAGAGAAAGAATCAAATATATAATTTAACATCCAAAATGAAAGAATAAGTAAACATTAAATAAAACACCAAGGACAATTGATAAATTTATTGTTCTCATTGAGGCAAATTCAAACTACGATCTATAGTCTATTATAGATTGATGCTATCAATATAGGTACATATTATTTCAAAAATGATGTAAGTCGGGGCACCTGGGTGGCTCAGTCAGTTAAACGTCTGCCTTCGCCTTTGGCTCAGGTCATGATCTCAGGGTCCTGGGATCGAGCCCCGCATCGGGCTCCCTGCTCAGCAGGAAGCCTGCTTCTCCTTCTCCCACTCCGCCTGCTGTGTTCCCTCTCTCGCTGTCAAATAAATAAATAAAATCTTTAAAAAAAATGATGTAACTTTTACAATAATAGTATTTTTTGGAGGAAATATTAAATGCTACTTGCCGAGTTAATAGCCTATTACAGTCAAATCCCCTTAAAATCTGTTCCTATTATGTATATTAATGATTTTTCATAATTTTAAATGATGTAGCTTCACTGTGAGTTGAAATGAAACTGTGATTCTTTATGGAAAATAAAAGTCACAAAACAACCTAATAGTTTTCCTTGGGGAAGAAAATATACCAATCTTTAAAATGATGGACAAGTTTTGAAGAAAGGATCCATTTTGTGTCCCTGTTTTGGCTCAGTCTGTTAAACATGTCACATACTTTCCTATAGCAGGTCTGCTGGAAGTGCTTGCTGCTTTTGTGCAGACTATATGCTTGAATAATGGAGTAGCACAATTTATTTCAGAGCATAATAGATGCATAGCAAATAAACAGAAAGAACATCTTCAACTTGGCTCACCTTGTTAACACAAGTACACAGGTCTCTGTTTTGCCTGTAGTACATTAGCATATACTCAAAATAGTAAATTCATTTTGTGCTTGGAGAGTTAACACAACATAATGGTGAAAGATTATGGTCAGTGGAGGGGCACCTGCGTGGCTCAGTCAGTTGAGCACCTGGCTCTTGACCTTGGTTCTGGCCTTGATCTTGGGAGTCCTGGGATCAAGCCCCAGGTTGGCTTTGCATGGAGAGTCTGCTTGAGATTCTCTCTCTACCTCTCCTTCTCCCTCTTCCCCTCTTCTCTCTCTCTCTAAAATAAATAAATAAATCTTTAAAAAGATTATGGTCAGTGAGTTAATTTCATAGATTTAAATGATGACAGACAAGGCTAGTTATGAGATATAAGATTTTGGGCAATTTACTCAGTCTCTGTGTTTCATATTACTTATCAAAAAATGGAGATTCTTTACCTTAAATGCTTTTTGGGGGACTAAATATACAATCCATATAAAATTTTTATTATTGTCTCTGGCTCAAAAAAATGCTCAAAAAGAATTAACTCTTATCCTCATTATTGTAATCTTTAAGAAAAAATTTAAATACATTTTAGTTATTTTTTGCCTACTATAATCTTCTGTTCTATTTACTCTGTTACTGTATCTATACAAAAGTTATAGGCTATCGCTTTTTAAAAATATTTATTAATCAATATGTCAAATAACTCCACAAATACTTACAAAACATCTACTATGTTTTGAGCACTGTTAATCACTGATGAAATAATGGTCACAAAATACATTTGTTCTCTGTTTATGGGACTCTCATAATACATAAAAAGTAGACTTACATAAACATAAGAGGAGGGGTTTTCTAATTTATAATAAGACAATTGCCATCCTATTTTTAGTTGAAAATTAGTCCACCTGCAGACTAATTACTTAATATGGAACAAAATAGGAATTAGATATAGAAGTTGGCATTTTCTGTCTAGCAACTAAATGCTGCCATACACATAAGCACTACATTTATTCTTAAAGTCATTCATCCATTGAATTAAATAGTTGAGTCCTTCTCTGTGCTGGGCTCTGGGAGGCACTCTGAACCAAAACACTGGTAAGATATTCTCATCCTCACCCACTAAGAGTGGTGGAAAAGTAGATATGTAAACAGAATGTGAGGTTATTTATAGTTAAAGGTGTGAGCAAGGTGATAAGGAAAAAAGAGAAGTAAGCAGAAAGAAGAAACACTTCAGATTTTAAATTTAAAAGTTGACAAATGTAGATAGACATATAAAAAACAAAAGTTACAAAATGGAGTCTGTGTAAGAATGTTATAGTTATTAATATATGAGCAATTAGTAATAGTAATTAAGTAATTGCAAGTAATATATAAGTAATGTAAATGTGTATTATAAGCAGCATGTATAAGCAATAGAAGATATTTTTGACTGAAAGTAGAATTGAAATTACAAAGATAAAGAAGAAAATGATAACAAAAACTGACTTCTGGCTGGGAAAAGAATGTTATGAGAAAACAGTGAGTAGTAACTTTTTTTTAACTGAAGACGGTGCAGGAGAAGTCCAGCCTAAGGCTCCAGAATAAGAATTCCCTCAGCACTATGATGTATGTCAGGAAGGTTATGGAATTACTATATGTGAATATTCACCAGTTACAATCAATATAGGGTTTTTTTATTTTCTTAAAGAAGGAGGACAAATGTTGTATGCATTCATATAAAATAAGTTAAATCTTAGAGTTTAAGATAGTCATCAGCAGGATGCCTCCAAGGCTGCGCAGTAACACTCAGACTTTAGACTTACCAATGGCCACATATAGCAATCTATCAACTTAAAGAAAAACACACACCAACTTCGACATCTGACATTGTGATTCATAGGTAGAAAGTCACGTTCGGAGTTCTGACATAAGGATGTCTTATTAATCAGAAAGAAAAGACCTTGATTATTATTCAAAAAAGATAATAGGAAGTTGTTTTAACAACAAATAAAACACAGATACCTTCCTCTTCTGATGACAAGTGTAATCTCATTTTCTGTTTCTGATGATGCTTGCCCACACAAACTGGACACAACGACAGCAACTCTGAGATTTTCATCTAAGGGTTACTTAAGTAATCTAATCTATTCTTTCTTAGATACCGCTTGAAAGAACATTGCATGTTTGGACTGAGTTATGGCCATTTTGAGTGTTAGTGTCTGGTTTTATAGATACCTAAGAAAATGACCTACAGAGTCATTTATGACCACATGTCATCTACCCAATAGCAAATAAGGTCTAAATTCTCTCTTTTGACTGAAATTTTTAGGCTGGAATTTGGACTCTAAAGGACTAAACAATAGAAGTGGAAATACTTATGGAGGGCTTTAGTGTACACTTAGGAACTGGTAGGAATTTTGCTTTGAGTGGTGTGTATTTTCCTGTTTTAAAAGTTCTTCTGCCAGTTTTTATTAAAAGTAATAAATATTATATTTACATGAGTTGGTTGGGATTACTCTCTTTGCTTTCTACAAACTGATACTGAATGAAAGTGAAATTACATCGAGAAAGAAGAAGAAAGTCAAATATTCGAGTTAAGACCTGGTCCCATAGTAGTCTGACAAACGTCAGGAAGTGAGCCTTTAAGTCATTCTCAAGTGAATCTGAATTCAGTATAGCTTATGAACATTCTGCCACCCCTTGGGTCATTTGACCTCAAATACATTCCTCTATTTCCCCCTGCTTTGATGAGTATCAAAAAACACTGATCTATCCAGGCTACATTTTCTTGACATCTGTGTGAAGTGACATCTGGCTGAATTTGGCCAAAGAGAAGGATTAGCAGGGCCTGGTGGCATCTCTGACACAGTTGCTTCTACAACACTGGCCTCATTGGGTCCATGTTCCAGTGAGGATCTAGATTTTTCAGCTCTGGAAATAATACTTCCTTCACTTGTCCCTCCAGCTTAGCCATGGTAAAAGATTCCTCTTATTTCTCATCTTGGGTTCTCTTTCACAGATCCCTATTGGTGTATTAGCTCTTTTATTGTCTATGTAACTGATTCCCTGAATTAATTATATTTGTTTAAATATTCACAGTAGCATTTTCATAACTGGTTTGAATTAACCAGTATAGTTCTTGGGACAAGAGGTAGTCCCAAGATAAAAATCCTCAAGCTGAGCTTCTGAGATGAATGACTCACCTGTTTAAGTGGGACATAATGGGATATTGTTAATCAGTGATTTGCAGGAGTATTATGATTATGTAAATTATTGCCTGTGGTTGCTTGGAATAAAGTGCCAGTTAAAAGTGAGACTTTAGGAAATCAAGGAGTTGCTCCACTTGATCATTTACCGTGGCAATAATGATGCTCACTCAGAATGTAAGGGAAAATCATCACTTCCCATTGACACAAGAGAGTTTATAGGAAAAACAAGGTCAGAGCTTTGAAATCTCCATTCAAAACACAGGAAGCAAGAAGAGAGCTTCAAATATAGAATTTAAGAAAATCTACTTCTTGAAGCTTCAGGGAAGACATTGCTATTAATAGGGCCTGAAGTCTAAGATGAACACATAATTGTTATATCTGTTACATAAAACTAAGGGTATTATTGGAGAGGGAGTAAGACTATAGTACTTGGGGTGGGTAAAACTGAGCGTAGGTACCTAAGTAAGCCTTAGGACCATTAAGCCCCAAATTTCCCTGAACTCCTTTGCAAGCAGAAGAAATTTGTTCTTCCTTCTCTGAGGAAACTACCTGTGCTAGTCACAGTCTCCAGAAAACAGAAGACATACTCATATAGGATTTTGAAGTTAATCCAAAGGTTAAGTTTCTAAAACATATGCCCAGTGTTAAGAAATAAAAGGATATTGAGGCACTCTGGGCTTGAAACTGTGGTAATCTTTACTATACACATTACTAAAAGAGCAAAAAGAAAAAAAAAAAAAAAAGAGAGAGAGATCCCAGTCAGGCCTAGGATCACTCAATAGGAACACTACATCTAGAGAGAATCAATCATCATTTTGCATTTACCAGAAATGCAGGCCAAATTCTTTTTCCACCAACCTTCCAATATTACCTATTGGTATCTGCATTGGCCAAATCCAACTAAAATCCAGAAGTAAAAGATGGATGGCTGACCTATAAGGGCTAACCTCTAACAATATATAGCAGGTAGCAAAGTGTGGAGAGTAGACCTGAAAGTGGAGGAGAGCTAGTGGAGACTGTAAAGTATATATCATTCCTCTTGCCAATTTTTATCCATTCCAGACATTTGCTGGAAGGAAAAAATTCTGACTAGGGAGACACTCTCTCATTAAAGGATAATCTCAATTCACTTATGCTCCCTATGGAACCATTATTATAACTTTAGCCATCACCTTTACTTTTCAGCAAAAGTAGCAGAGGATGGTTTACTTAAGTTAGAGCCATCATAGTGCCCAACTGTGTACCTGGTCACTAGGCTAAACACTGATAATTATGCCTTTCTTTTTACACAAACCATTCTATATTCTTACTCTCTGAGACTATCTCTTCCCGCCCTTCAATAGCATCGCTACTTGGCAGAATGACCCAAATATCTATTATTATAGTATCCAAACCCTTGCTGGACCTGTCTTTATTGGGTTGATGCAGTTTCCCATTGATGATTGTAACTGGCTATGGGATTAATAATTGGTACTTCAGTGACTTCTCTGGATGAGTCCTCCTTTGCCCCTGTGTAAGAGTACCAGACTAATTTTCCCTTAAAAGTTAGGGATAAGCACTGTGACCAGTGGATTGACTTTATTCTTTACATCTGTTTCAGCATCACCAGGAGTCCCAAAAGGGATATGTGTAGTCTCAGCTACCTAATCAACAGAATCATGATTATGTTCCTTAGTATATGCACACCTCCTTCGGGCACTAGTACCTTCAAACCTACCAAGGCCAGGCTGCAGAGATGAGCTGCAGATGTTCAAGAAATGAATTATTAAATATATCACTGAAAGGGGACTCTCTTCAACTTGGTTCCCAGACTTGTACATTCTAACTGAAGAGAAATTGGAATCATACACTGGACTGCATTATAACTTTGAGGTGCAACTGAATCTTCAATAAGGCATAACACTATTCTATCAAATTCTTTTTATCTCATAAGTTCATAGTAAGCCAATGGATCCCTCCCACGTGAGCCCATTGTTACATTTCTTTCACTTTAAAATGAGTTATTTGTTTGCAGGTAATGATGCATGCAATAACAAGGCCATAAATAAGGCATTATGTAAAATCCGCTAATGGATGTTCTGGCAGAAGTATTTCAGACAGGGAAAGCAAGTTCATATTTGGAATATGTACATATATTCTCATGAAGACAAATCACTGCCTTGCATCTGAGAGAAGGGGTCAAAAATAATCTAACCATAACATCTATTGAAAGGTTGAGCAGGTGGTAACCAGACCAGCCTTAATGAGGGAAAGCCTATGGGTTTTGAGCCCAGGCCCAGCCCATATCGCTGCATATCTTCTTTGTACATGGCCCATTGAGGAGACAGTGGAATATTTGGACAAGTTTGATTGACATCAACAGGATGGTCCATCTTGTCTACCTGATTATGAAATCTATGAAGTGGGTGCCTCTAGAAGGTATCTATTTGGTACATATACATGATTTCTTTCCCTTTTTGCCCCTTCTGTGATGGTCATCCATATCTTTCCTGATCCTCCTTATCATAAATATTCCAATTTTATTCTTTGTTTCCAGCAAGACAAGACAAGACTTAGCCACTATCCAAGAATCAATATAGATCCATACCACACACAATCTTTCTTTAAATAAACATATATATTCATTCATTTATTTAGTATTAATAACTAGATATGCTGCTTGACATCTGATTAAGAAAAGATTTCTCTTCACTATTGTCTCCTATAGCCCCAAGTTGGGCTATAATGTAGCAATTGTGCACTTTCTAATGGTATATGCTACTATGCATACCCATCTGTAAAGCATGTCTACTCTTTTTTTCCATTTCAGTTAACTGGTTCTATGGAACTTCTCATGAGCTCCTATGTGTGGATTAAGTAAGAAGTGGTGAAGCTGTAAGAGTAGTATTTGTGAATTTGAACCATCTGCTTGTGCTAATTACTTGTGCAACTTAGACCTTTGATAGCTTAGTCTCACATATGCCGTTTCCAGTCACTCCACAATGAAATGCTTTTGTTAATACCCAACATTATAATTTTATGGATATGATAGGCTCAGTGTATGATTGAAGGAGGAGGTATGGGCTCTACACTTATAAAATTGGGGCTTGCCAGAGGCTCCATCTCGCATCCCTATCTGCCACACAGATTTTCTTCATGATATTTTGTTGTTCTTCTTATTGTTCTCCATGATTAATTATGCCGTGTCATTAGGCACAGGTGGCAGAGCAGCTTACATTTCAGACTGGGTATGCTAAAGAGTCTTCTCTTGTTCCAGGTTCCACTCAGCACTGATAGCATTATGGATTTCCCAGTAAATGAGACAGAGCAGACAATGTAAAATTTAACAAAACCACAAAGCATTAAAATTTGTCTTCTTTCTTCCTAAACAGAAACATAGCATGTACAAAGTTGTCTTTCACTTTAAAAGGATAGCCCCAACATTCCACCAACACTAGAGGAAACCACTAATGTGGGAGCCTCTGAAACTTCTCAGGGCTGACTGCCTGTACTCTGGTATACACCTATCTAATTAAAGCATATGGGGAGCTTGCTAATTCCTCTTCACCAGGCCAGTTAGTTAAATGTTCATTTCGTGGGCGCCTGGGTGGCTCAGATGGTTAAGCATCTGCCTCCGGCTCAGGTCATGATCCCAGGGTCCTGGGATCAAGTCCCGCATCGGGCTCCCTGCTCCTTGGGAACCTGCTTCTCCCTCTGCTTCTCTCTCTCTCTCTGTCTCTCTCTCCCCCCCCTCTGTTGCTCATGAATAAATAAATAAAATCTTTAAAATAAAAAAAATAAATGTTCATTTCATTAGGGATGAGTGATCAAGATAAATATAATACATTTGCTCCAATATTACCATTTCCTAACCCTTTGGACCCCTTTCTCTATATGGTATGCCAGGGAAGTTCTGACATCTTAACCTCATAGACTCGAGGCCATTGTTGAGTCCAGGATTTCCTTATCTAACAAATCAAACCACTGATTCATCCTAGGGTCTGGAACTAACATTATAAATCCTGAATTCTAAGTAATTCCACACATATCAATATATTTAGCCTAAAACAACTTTATATTCCACCCCCCATTTTTTAAAACACAGTCAAGAGCCTCCCCCAAGATGGATGGGAGGAGACACCCCTAAGGATAAGTAATTAAAAGAGGTTTTTTTTTTTAAATTAATATGTAGTTTCCTCAAACTGGGGGAGGTCTGATTCTGTTACTACAGGATGTTCAGGCAAAATTGAGAGTTCAAGTTTCTCATCTCTGTTGAAATATTCCTCTAACATTCTTCAATGTACTAAAATTTGGCTTCAGTCCTCATAAGGTCATTCATACATTCAACCAATATTTATCGACACCTTATGTCTATAAATACATCAGTGAATAAAACAAACAAAGATCCCTATTTTCACTGTTACCTTATGGTAGGAGAAGCAAATAACATGATAAATAAAATATAAAAGCCTATTAATTATTAGTTCTACGAAGAAAAAATAATGCAAAAAAGGCCCCTGGATAGAGCACATCAGTGATAAAGAAATTGCAGTTTAGGTAGGTGTCTGGGTTGGGCACTCACTAAGAAGATGACATGACCGGTAAGGGCATGAAGGTGCAACCCATTGGGATTTCTGGGTGCTGAGTACTCCAGGCAGAGAAAACATCAAGGGCAAAGATCTTGAAGCAGAAGTGTACCTGACTGGCTCAGTGAAGAGTGGGAGGCCAATGGCGTTGGAGTGGAGTGGGCCGGGGGGAGAGCTGTAGGAGGAGGTGAAAAAGGCCACAGCTAAAAAGCCTTGTAGATCATTTGAGGAACTTTAGGTTTTAATCTCAGCCAGTTGCCATAGGATGAAGCTGGGCTGGGGGAAGGAAACTGTTCTCGAAGCAGGGAAATTAAGATACAGTTTCAGTAATGTAAAATAGCCAGATGGGTAGGTAGGTGGTTGAGGACAGACATTATACCCAGTGTGATTAAGAAACAGGTTTCGGGGAAGAAGTTTTCAACCTACAGGAAAACTAAATCCTTCATTCTTTTTAATCCCTCTCCAATCAGATTTTTACCTCCAGACACCACTTAAACTACTCTTGTCAAGTCACCAGTTACCTGCATGTTCTCCATGCTCTGTCCTCTGCTATCCTGTTTCTTTAAGATATCAAACATTAGAACCATTTTGTATAGAGGGAACAGTCATGATGGAAACACAGTCTGAGTTTAGGAGCCATGTGTGCCAAGGCTTCCCTGAGAATACCAGCTCCTCACCACCAGAGGTCTGTTAGGGAGTGAGACTCAGCTTCAGGGGAAGCAGAGACCCTTCAGATGGAGGAGGACAAGTACACTACTCCCAGGCTCTTTGACTGGTCCCTTGACCAAACCTTCTAGCACCATTCATTAAACAATTCTGCTTTTGACTTCCATGCCTACAAGAAGTAACAGTGGCTTAAACTGTGATGGTAGCAATTGGAGACAGTGAAAAATCCTCAAATTCTGATGTTTTAAAAGCTGAAACAGCCATATTTACTGGAAAATATAATATGAAAAAGAGAAGATTCACAGATGACTCTTGTGTTTCTGACTGAGGGACTGGAGAATAGAGTTGCCACTAGCTAGAATTTAAAAAATTGCACAACTATCTGAGTCTGAAGGGTAATACAAAGCTCAGACTTGGACGTGCAAAGTGCAAAGTACCCGTTAGCATCCCAGAGAAAATATCTAGCATTTGAAGAGAAGTCTGGGCTGAAAACATAAATTAAGATACAAACATGGGCATTGTTAGCATAGAGTGGGGCTTAAAGCACCACAATCAGATGAGATCACCCACAAAGTGACTGTAAATATGAAAGAGTAGATGTCCGTACAAGGACTGAACTCTGAGTACTCTTAAGTTTAGAGATAAGGGAGATGGGAAAAATCAACAAATGACACAGAAGGAAAGGGCAGATCTCACAGAAACACCAGGAGACTACTGTCTCATAAACCAATAGAAGAAAATACTTGAGAAGAAAGTGATTAACTGGGAAAAAATGCTGCTGAAAAGTTAAGATGAAGAAGGAGGGTTGACCATCAGCTTTTGGACATGGCATTAACATGATTCAACAAAAGGACTGCAGTCCTGCCTTATCCACAGGGAATATGTTCCAAAACCCCCAGGAAGTGCCTGAAACCATGGATAGTACAGAACCCCATATATACTCCATGTTTAACTATACATACATACATACCTGGGATAAAATAAGCTTCAAATAATATGTTGGACAATTTCAGTATTGTAAGAGAAGAAATATATAAAAAATGGATGGAAACACAGGTATATTTGTAAATCTGGTGCTGGGATTTTGAGAGAGAGACTTTCAGATCAATTATAATAGTAAGAGGCAAGATCTGTTGAAAAGCAGAGCAAAAGAAAATGATGAGGTCAAAGATTTTGTGGAGTGCTGTACATATGTATTAGCCTCTCTAAGGATAGACAGAGAGGGCTGACTTGTGATTCATTGACAATTTGCAATGAAAACAGTTGATAAAACCATACATTTTTATTGCACTAATAATAATACTAATAGATAATACTCATAGAGCATTAATAGGAACTAGGCACTGTTTTAGGCACTTTGCTATATTAACTCATTTAATTGTAATTGCAACTTTATGGAGTTAGTATTATTGTCCTTATTTCATGGATGAAGAATTTGAGAATAAAGAAATAAAGTAAATTGGCCAATGTTATAAGCTAATAAGTGGCAGAGCTTGAATTTGATCCTAATGTGACTATTAACCATTGTTTTATACTCCAGACCTGTAAAGTTTTATGATTTACCTTCAGCAATGATAAATAGCTCAGGTAGAGGCACAAGGGAATGGGACAGTAAGATGATAGGTCAAGTGGACTGAGGTTATTGGCAAGAGGTGGCTTGAAGTGGAGACACTATCATATAAACTAGATGTGGAAGGCAGGGAAGGGCAATTAAGAGCTGGTGTATCTTAGTACATTGCAGAGGGGTGTGAGAGCATGCAGTCTGCGTTTGAGAGCACAGAAGTGGAAAGGATGTCCCAGGTTTCAAGGTTCAGGAATAATGTTAAAGATTTGTTATAGAGGCCCCAAATGTTGATATCATTTCAAGTTAATTCTTCTATAACTGACTTACGTAGAAATATTTTGACTCTGGACTTTATGAGTTAATTTGTGTCCTTTTAATTTTATTTTCTAATTACAAAATATGTATATTTAAGGTGTACAACATGATGATTTGGTATACACATACACATAGTGAAACAATTACTACAGTTAAGCTAATTAACATATATTCCCCCCACATAGTTACCATTTTTATGTGCGTAATGAGAGCCCCTGAAATCTACTCTTTTAGCAAATTTCAATACAGTATTATTAACTATAGTCGCTATGCTGTAAATTAGCTCCCTAGACTTACTTAACCTACATAACTGCAACTTTGTACTCTTTGATCAACATCTCCCCATTTCTCCTATTTCCCTTCCCCCCACCCCGTAAGCACCATTCGACCCTCTGCTTCTATGTATTCAACTTTTTTAGATTCCCCATATAAGTGAGATCATGTGGTTGTTTCTTTTTTTTCTTTCTGGTCTGGCTTATTTCACTTAGCATAATGTCTTCCAGGTTCTATTAATGTTGCTGCAAATGACAAGATCTCCTTTTTTAGGCTCAATAATATTATATTATATATATATTTGTGATATACATATAACATTTTATCCACTCATCCGTTGACACATACTTGCTTGTTTCCGTATCTTGACTATTATGAATAATGCTGCAATGAACTTGAGAGCGCAGATATCTCTTTGAGGTACTGATTTCAGTTTTTGGCATATATCACAAGAGGGATTGCAGAATCATATAGTAATTTTATTTTTAGTTTTTTGAGTAACTTCCACACTATTTCCACAATGACTGTTACAATTTACATTCCCACCAGCTCTGTACAAGTGTTCTCTTTTCTCCACATCCATCTTTTTTTTTTTCTTTATAATGGCCATTCTAACAGACATGGTATGATATTTCACTGTGGCTTTCATGGGTATTTCCATAATTTGGGATATTGAGCATTTATTTATATACCTGCTCACCAGTTGTTTGTCTTCTTTTCAAAAATGTCTATTTAGGTCCTTTGTCCATTATTTAATCAGGTTCTTTTTTTTTTGATGTTGAGTTGTATGAGTTCCTTATGTTTTAGATATTAATCTCCTATCAGATATATGGTTTGAAAATATTTTCTCTCAATCTGTATGCTGCTTTTTTGTTTTTATTTATACAACTGGTTTAGAATTTCAAGTGAAAACATTTTTAAGGAAAATACTGTAAACAAACTAACAAGTATCCAACTTCAACATAATTTCACAAGTCTTATGGTCTATTATCTTAATTTGGTTTTCCTTTTCATGGTTGAGAAGAGATGCTCTATTGAGGTACTTTATAATATGCTATTTCCTCAGTCTGCCAGTAACGAATGAAGTTACACTTATTACTGAGATTTTCTGTTTCAAATTTAGTGAGCAAGGTGATGTTAACAAATACATTGTTGAAAGAAGATGGAATTTAAATTAAACAGTGCAATTACTGGTTTTGTAATATTAGACAGTTCACTGATGCTCCTGTTTTTACCTTGGTAAAATGGAACTAAACTAATTTTGGTATTATAGTGTTATATTCATAATTTAAGTTAGGGAAAGTACTTGAAAAAATTCTAAAAACACATTTTCTTTATTGATAACTTATGTTTCAGCTACTAAATAATGATGTAAATTAACTAAAGATTACGCTGTAATAACTTCTAGAGAGGTTCAGGCCTGGTCAAGTGTGCATACCTGAGGATTCTATAAATTCTAGCATCCTCTTGGAGCATATTTGTATTTATTATTTGTAAAATTTTAAAGAAACATTAATCAAAAGCAGAAAGAGCTCCTTGTAATAGTTTCCTTGAACTACCATCACAAAGCACCACTGTCTGAGTGGCTTGAAATAATGAAAATTTATTTTCTCATGGCTCTGGAGACTAGAAGTCCAAAATCAATGCGTCAGCATGGTTGGTTCCTTCTGAAACCTCTGAAAACAAACTGTCCCAGGCCTCTGTCCTCCGTTGAGAACCAATAATCCTGGAAATTACTTGGCTTGTAGATTCGTCATCCAATCTCTGCCTCCATCTTCATGTGGCATTCCTCCTGTGTGTCTGTCTTCATATGCCAATCTCCTTATAAGGACACCAGTCATATTTGACTAGGGGTCCCCTCTAGTTCATTATGAGCTCATCTTAACTAATTACAGATGATTACAATCGCAACAACCCTATTTACAAATAATGTCACATTCTAAAGTACCGGGGCTTAGAACTCCAACATATCTTCTTGTGTGGGGTACAATTGAACACATAACACTTCTTATTGAAATGCATTTATGGACATGACTTAAAATTAAAGATTTTTCTAGGAAACCAAACTAGATTGGAATTTGTTCTTTTCCTGCAGAGTAGCTGATACTATTTATCTTTACTATGAACACTGAATTACCTTTATTTATGATAAAGGAAGGCCTATAGAGAAAGCCCAAATTACATTAATTACAGTGTTATTGACCTCAAAGAAAATGTCCCTAAGCTTGTAACCAAAATATTTGCTTAAGCCTTCAGGTTCTTGTTGATCTCTGGTGAAAGGAGACAGTTAAAAATCATAAGGTTTGGCCTTGTTTATATTGAAAGCTTAATATGTATCAAATTTCTACTTGCCTCACTATCACTAGATTTCCCGCAAGTGGTGCATTTTAAATCCAACTCCCTAGTGTTCAATAGCTTAAAACAGATAAGCTTCTTATGTATCTTATAGGATAGTTAGAGAAACAAGATTTCATATGCAATTAAAACTGTCTTATGAGGCAGAATGTTTTAATGGTCAAAGTGTAGGCTCTGAAGTCAACATGTCTGAGTTTGAATCCCAGAGTTTCTTCAGTTCTTAACATTGTCATCAGGTATAAGATGGAGAGAAGTTCATATATCTTAAAGAATTCTAGAAAAGATAAAATAAAATTTGCAAAGCATCCAACATAGTGCTGTCACACGGTAGGTACTGGTAAAAACTGATTTCCATTTCCTCACTTTCTGACTACATATGATTATTGTTTCAATGAGTTGCACATCTTCATCAGGAAACCAGTCCTTTCCACTGATCTCCTTAACACTGTGGAGAAAGTGCAACAATACACCTTGTGAACAGAATCAAATGATAGTGGAAAACATATTGCTATGAAGATCTAGGAAATGGACAGGGTAACTATATGTACCCAGTGCTGCCAGAATTCAGGGGGATTATGAAACTTAGAAATGTGGGCCAGTAAGTATATCAGAAGCCATGGAGACATTATTCAAGTGTAGAGGTTCAGAAATGTACTCCAGAGGTCCCAAGTAACCCCAGAAGGTCCCTATTTCACCCTTAAACAGGATTTGAGGATATGTCTCACTCTCATTTTGAATAAAGATGCATGATCAAACTGAAGATGTTATTCTAGTCTTGCTCCCTTGTAAAATTGTGCTCAAGGATAGGAAACATTAAATAGAAGGTTTACCTTTGTTATGTATTCAAATGTTTTTAAACAATATTCTTTGGGGATCAGTGAAGGTGTCTTGGAAGATGTGGAGTCTCAGATAAGTACTAAAGGAGGAAGAACAATTGGCAAAATGAGGTTGAGATTGAAGAGAAGATAAGCTTTTTAAGCACAGGAAATCGCAAAACCTAATCCAGAGAGAGAGAGAAATAGATGGATTCAAGGCAAGGATATAGCTAATTAGAAATAGATGGTGGAGTGCAAGTAAGCCACACTTAAGAAATAAAGCTAGGGGCGGCCCATACTCCAGGGTCCTAAAAAATGTAAGGATATGGATTTTATTCTGAACAAAATGAGGAGGCATTGAGGGGTTTCAAGCCAGGAAAGGACTGATGTGTCCAGTTTTGTGCTCTAGAACAATCTGAGAATGGTTTACAAGGGTTCCAAACTGGAAGCTGGGAGAGCCATTAGGATGTGGATTCAGATGAACAGAGTATACCTATGGCAGTGGTAGTGTGAAGAAAGTGAAAGAAAAAAAGGCCCTCTAACATTACAGGGGAAGCCAAAGAAATAAGACCCGGGGAACAATTTGATAAGAGAACAAAGAAAGAGTGGTATTTAGGATGATCCAAGGATTTCTGGGGAGGACAAAAGAGCAGGTGATGTTGCTGTCTTCAGCTCAGAGAGCGCAGGGAAAGGAGAAGGTGTACTGGTGAATGGAATGATTACTACTGGGTCTGTGCCACATTATGCATGAGGGTGATTATGACATTGCTGTGCAAATACTTAGAATTACATCCACTTCTACATCACCGGGAGTGCCTTAGAGGCAGCGACTTTTATACCAATGTTTCACTGATGCTATCATAGAGCTCACATTTAAAGAGTATTCAATAAATATTTATGTATTTATTCATTTATTCACAAGTATTTATTGAACATCTACTTTGTGTCAAGCATTAGTCTAGGTAACTCATTCTCAGTCATGACTGCACATCAAAGCAGCTGGGAACTTTCATAAACCACTGAAGACCAAGCCCCCACCTGGGCCCTTTATATCAAAATAGCTGGGCTCAGAAAGCAAGTGATTATAAATGGCAGCCAAGTGACATCCAGCAAATTCCATCCAGTATCCAGCGTTGAGAACTATCATTTTGGGAACTGGGTGTATGTCACAAAAAAACAAGAGAACCAGAGTCTCTCCTTATTTGGGACTTGTATGCAAAGATTAGTTAAAGGCAGAAAGAAAGAAAAGCAGAACGCCAGAAATAGCTGCTATGCTAATTTAAATGTTCTTATACTTAAGGAAATAATAGCTAATAGAAAATTATGAGATAATCGTAAACAATATGATCAAATCATATAATAAAAATGTATATCTCTTATGTGGCAGTCCTCATTTGAGGCAATATCATCTGGGAATAATCTTAAATTTGTAAGTAAATAGATCACAAGGTCATCTCTTCCAAATTAAAAATCTTAGCCCTCAGCCTGGTACATCATCTGTGATACAGAATATGTTTAATTCATTTTAAAACAAGCTCTTGATATCCTGGTTGGAGAGGATACACTAGAACTTATAGAGGAGAGAGATGGGTAAATGAGGACGTATTAACTCTCGCAGAAAGTGACCTCAGGACTTTAGGAAAGACTGCATACAAGAAAAACTGCAAACATGAAGGCAGAAAGAAGCTGGGCCCACTCTGAGTGAAAACAGCATTATATATTCTAGATTTTGCTCTGTTGTTGGACAAAGGAGGTAGAATAGCAAAATAAGCTATGTTAAATCAATAAAGAAATGTCATATATTTTGTCTCAAAGGCTCCTGCATGTATCATGTTATTAGAGCATGCTACAGCACCAAACTTCATAATGAACTTAATCATTTTGAAAAATCGAAACAAAAAAATTAAAAGGTAAGAAATTATTTGTCTCAGCATGTTTTACAAAGCAATGATGAGTAAATATTTTATTTCAGGGATTAAGCATTAATTATCTGGAAAGTTTTACTTATCCTGGACATCTAATTTCCCAGAGGGTACAGTATAAATGAAACATTACTAGCTTATTACAAAAGGGGATCCATTATTGCCTATCACACAGAGCAAACTACTATTAATTTCATTTACCATTTGCCTTTAAGTAAAGCATAAGAGTCAGTTATTAAGAGATAATGAAAATATGGCTGCAGTGTATTCATACAGAGTCAATGAGCACAAAATATCATATAGCTATTATGTATAGATTTGCTACTTTAGGTAAGAATTATATACACAAATAATTTAATCAAGACTAATAAATAAAATTATATATTTATCAGTCCTTTAGAATATTACATATTATAGCTTTCTATACATTTCCACTGGCTTTAAATTATTTCTGGTTGAATTAATTTAATTGTTAACTTAAAACATATTAGAGTGAAAACAAGAACTGTATATTCTTATTTATCAAGGACCAAACAATATCTTAGGGATTTTCTCATGTGATTTCACAGTAATGACTACAAAGTCATTCCAGATAAACACAATCATTCTCTTCAAAAATTGATAAATTATTTAATAATTAATAAGTTTTAATATATGAATAGGTAAATCTCTGAACATCAGAGAAGTTGGGAGATTAATCATAGTTCCAAGCTACTAAAAAGCAGAGTAATTCTGGTTCTATAGCTCAGTGGTTCTCCAAGTATGGTCCCAATAGCATAAAAAATGCACATTCTTAGGCCCCATTGTAGATAACAGCTCTGGACGGAAGCCCACTAATCTGATTTTAGTCCTCTAGCTGATTCTGATTCAAGCTAAAGGTTGAGAGCCAGCATAACAGGAAATTTTTTCTTGCTGTGTCATACAACCCCTGTGACAGTGAAATTTTAGTCACAAGAGCTTCATTAGCTGCAGTTTTCCTGCAGTTTTTCCCTGTGCTTCTCCAGATGCATGCTCACCCTTCCCTACCCAGCTCTGCATCTTGACAGGATGATCCATATAGACCACTGCAAAAATTTCCCTTAACCTTGTCCTTCTATTTGGATTCTGTCAATAAATGACCATGCTGGGACATTTGAAGATGGAAAGAGAGGGCTTTCAGTGTGCTTACTACCCCAGTTCTTTCCCTGTCATGTTGTTGTGGCCTGGCTTCATCCCATGATTAATTTTTTATTTTTTTTATGAACATATAATGTATTATTTGTTCCAGAGGTACAGGTCTGTGATTCATCAGTCTTACATAATTCGCAGCGCTCACCATAGCACATACCCTCCCCAGTGTCCATCACCCAGTCACCCCATCCCTCCTACCCGCCCCTCCACTCCAGCAACCCTGTTTGTTTCATGAGATTAAGAGTCTCTTATGGTTTGTCTCCCTCTCTGGTTTTGTCTTGTTTCATTTTTCCCTCCATTCCCCTATGATCCTCTGTCTTGTTTCTCAAATTCCTCATATCAGTGAGATCATATGATAATTGTCTTTCTCTGATTGACTTATTTTGCTTAGCATAATACCCTCTAGTTCCATCCACGTCGCTGCAAATGGCAAGATTTCGTGGGGGGTTTTTTGATGGCTGCATAATATTCCATTGTATATATACACCACATCATTATCCATTTATCTGTTGATGGACATCTTGGCTCTTTCCATAGTTTGGCTATTGTGGACATTGCTGCTATAAACATTGGGGTGCACGTACCCCTTCGGATCACTACATTTGTATCTTTAGGGTAAATACCCAGTAGTGCGATTGCTGGGTTGTAGGGTAGCTCTATTTTCAACTTTTTGAGGAACCTCCATACTGTTTTCCAGAGTGGCTGCACCAGGTTGCATTCCCACCAACAGTGTAGGAGGGTTCCCCTTTCTCCGCATCCCATGATTGATTTTAACAGCACCATTTTGGCAACACTTTCCAGGCAGTTTGCTCCCTAGTTTATAGCAACTGTTTCATCCCCTTGCGCTGTCATTATTAGAGATAAAAATGAAGCCCTGTGGTTTTCCTACATCTTAACCACAACTTTTTATTATACTCTTTTCAAGTTTCCCAGTAAAAGTATGCCACATATTATTCATAGTTTTACTGACTAATTTACCACCATTATCATAATTTAAATCAACAGACAGTATTGCAAATTATTTATTTTCAAAATGGCCATTAGCAAAATTTATGTTTGTCGCTTCTTGACCAAAACATTTATGGGGCAGTGTAAGTGTTCCATGTCTCTCTGTCTTTGACGTGGGAGACACATAGATACTGGTGTCACTGCTTAAAATAGGACTTCGATCTCTCTTGTCAATTTTTTATGAGAAAAAAATGAAACATTTAATAAAAAACATTTAAAAAGTAAATGAAATGTCCTTTATTAAATTTGAAATATATAATTACTCAAACATGCTTAAACTACATCCCCAGTAAACTACATCTAATTTTTAAAATCCGGATTTTCTTGTATTTGTAATTCATGTAACACTGCCCGTAGTAGTCAGGTTGGGATAAGGTATGTTGTAATAACAATTTAGAAAATCTCAGTGGTTAAACACAATAGAAGTTTCATTTGTTCTCATACAAAAATTGTCTCATTGACAAAAATTGGCCTGTTTTTTCTGGCATGGAAGTTTCACCCTATCTGGAAGTAGGGTGACAAGAATAGAAGTCCCATTAATCTTAGCCTGCTACCTGCAGGTGCTACCTGCACTACCACTGTAACTAGACCCTGTCCTACCAAGTTGTGGCTGGGTTAAGAAAGGAGACCCAAACTCCTGTCTGCACGCTCCTTAAATTAACTTCTGCAACATGGAGCTGGAGAGTGCATGACAAATACTTTGCTTGTCCCTTCTGTGGAAATGCCTTAGCCCTTGACTGGGAGCTAAGAGTAAAGGATTCCTCATCTTCTAGGCCACACACACCAGGAATGCTGCTTTTGTCACACTGATCTGAGGAATGGGAGGGAGGGAACAAGTCCTTTCTGAAATGCTACAGACTCTCCTTACCTAATTTAGTAGCTTTCTTGAGTAAGTGTCTCCATGTACTGTTTGCTCTTGGGAAAAATTCCAAAGATTTTAACTGGTTGTTGTTTTATAATTCATGTCCATTTATTGTTGTTGGGAGGTGAGTCCACGGAACTCTTCATACAGCCATTCTGGAAATGTCAGGGGGTTGTTTGTTTACGTTCCTTTTAATTCCAGTTAATTTCTAGAAAACTCACTCTTCTGATTAGTCAGAAGACTAAAATCTCTCTAGTGCCCCATCACTCCATTAAACCCAGGGGTTTATTCTTATAGGGGACATGCTTATTGCAAAGTACAGATGGAAAAACAGGTAAGATTTGCTAAGTTCCTAGTTGTTATAGACTCAACTGAGTTTCTCCCAAAATTCATATGTTGAGGCATTAACTCCCAATACTATTTCCTTTAGGAAATCATTCGGTTTAGATGAGGGTGGAGCCTCCTTCATAATGGAATTAGTGCCCTAATAAGAAGAGACCCAGAGAGTTTTGTAGTCTTTCTTTCTCTGCCATGTGGGGACATAGAGAGAAAGCAGCCATCTGCAAGATGGTGGCCAACTGCAAGCCAGTAGGAGAGCTCTCACCAAAACCCAACTGTACTGTCACCTTGATCTCAGACTTCCAGCCACTAGAACTGTGAGAAAATACATTTCTATTGTTTAAGCCACCCCATCTATGGTATTTTGTTCTGGCAGCTCAAGCTGACAAGACACTGGCACTTGTGCTTTTGGTCTCATTGTATATGATGTTGCAATTGGACGCTACTCCCACATATTCTAATGAATACTTCATTGCAAGGGTCCCATCTTTGGTGAACCAATTCCTTCCACCAATCTTGGTATTGGATTTCAGTGTTAGAGCTTATTCAGTTCATTCTCAAAGGCAAAGCTCATACTCTCATACCAGTGACATTAATTCTAGAAAAGACTGCCAGGTCAAGCCATATATGTTCTGGAACTGGAACTTCCATTTAAAATGTCAGCCCTGATGGTGAGCCTGAGTTAGCAATAAAAAGTCTCTCTTTCTCCTGGTGAATTTTTTAGAAAACTTTCTTACTAGTCAACATCAGTTAGGTCAATGGCATTCCATCAGAGAAGTATTAATAATGTTAAACTTAAATAAAAAAGGAGTTATGGTCTCAATCCCTTTCCTCTCAGAAGATGTTTTTGTCCCAATTCAAATATGTCCATTTTCTACCTATAAATCATCTCTGCACTCCAAGCAGCTTTGGGAGAGATCTGAGTACTTAATTTCATAATTCTTCAGATACAATGGCTTCCTATTTGGTTTATATTTATATATGTAAATAAGTAGGGGTCATTCCAATCACTTTTTCCTGAATAAACAAATTCTCCTCTAAGGTGTCCTACTCTGTCCACCAATAAAGAAAACTAATATTGTCATTTTATAGAATTTTAAAGGCTTTTTAAAAAATTTACTTAAAAAATCACATTGTACCTTTAAGAACATTTTAATTGAAAGATTAGCAAAACTAAGAACTGACAAATCATTGAATTAATTCTAAAATATAATGCATTCACATTTCTGCTACTTTCTATTTATTATCTCTATCAGTTCTGCATAATGAGCAATGCATTTTGGTTCTTGCCTTCATGGGTACACATGTATTTTATAAGGTCGCTGTTGATATATTTTGCTATACAATTCACAAAATATAGTTTCACACAGAGCTCAGGCTTTTATATATCTATTCTCAAAGGATATTCATATTTGATAAATCACTGATTGAAATCTGAGGCAATTAAGTTGTGATGACCTTGGCATGCTAGTGGATGTATTTTCCATTAAGACAATGTCAGTCCTTTATTTAGATCTGACTGAGTAAAAAAAAAAAGAGTCAAGTTAGGCCCACATCACATTTAATTTCTTATCTTTCAAGTATATGCAATGTTTTAATTCACACTGATCAAATCTATCTGGTAGCATCTCGCTTTATTAGGCCAAGTTGAATGCCTTGCTTAGAATTCCACTCTTTAATTGAACTAGAAGCTATGAAGGCAAAACAAGTGTCCAACTTTGCAGTGGTTTTTACCTTCTATTTTCTCTTTTTGAAATCATGAATAGAAAATTATCCTCTATCTTCCATTGTTATAATACAATATTTGAAAATATTTTGATCATAAAATATTCTAATATTATCTAAGTTTATAGAGTAAAATATAGCCATTCACTTTCACATTTTATTCCCATTCTCTCTTTCCTTCTCAGAGGTAAACTTTCTCACTAGCTATTATATGTTCATGCAGGCATTTCTATTCATTTCTAGACACAATTTACAAGACAGTGAATGGGACTTATCTTATTATCCTTTTTCTAGGGTAATCCAGACATAATATATAGTATTTAATCCTGACAATCTGGACTTCCTGGAAATTCTGCGACCCATCTAATGCCTTTAACAATTTTTTTTTCTGCTTATGAATTCAGAATATATTCTATTATTGGTAATAAGAACTCTGAATGACACAGGCTTTTCTTGACTCTTTTCCTCAGGAGATCACCATAGGTAATAAACTCTCTGGACTTCTGATTATCATTAAATAAATTTTCCAAATGATAATTTAGCTGAGTGCATTATTTTTGTGCTGGTGTCTTCAGCTCAGCATTGTATAGATGTTATTCCACTTGCTTCTAGAGTCAAGGTTGCAGGTAAGTCTGATGATAACATATTTTTTCCCCGTTGTAGACACTTTGTTCTTTCTGCCTTGAATTTATGAGATTTTTTTTCTTGATGCTTAGAGTTCAGAGATTTTACCAAGAAATGCCTGATTTTGTGTGCTTTTCCTCATCAGTGTGACCTTGAATTCACTGAGCATTTTCTGTGGTATGTCTTTTATTTGGTTCTTCAGTTCAGGAAAATTGTCTTCTAATTGCTAAATTCTTATCTTTCCATCATCAGTTTGTAGTTCACTTTATAAAGCTTCTATTTTCATACGATTCCACTTGACTATATTCTCCAACCTCTGGATCTTTTCCTCATGATTTTGTATGTTTGCTCTTGTATCTGAGCTTTTCTTGCATTTCATTTTCCTACCACCAATTTGGGTTTGAATATTTACTATTCTTTCTTTCAGTAGAGCTACCGGTTTATTGTTAGGAAACTGGTTTGTTGTTTGTTTGTTTGTTTGTTTAGCTTCCCAGAAGTCCTCTTTGTACTTCACATCAATTACCTAAAAACACATATATATTTTTCTTATTCAGATTGTTATCTGTCACCCCTACCCCATCTCTATTTGCTAAACATGCACTCTGTTTTGACTGAACGTTTTCCTTTGGGGTCTGAACCCTTCAAAGGGGATGTCAGTTTTCCTTGTAATGTCACTAAAGCTAGTTTTTGGTACTCCAATGAGTATCTTCCATGTTATAAGCAGTGAATGTACAGTGTGACCCAGAAAAAGGCAGTTTACCACAACACTAATGCAGGGCCTTGAAGAAGCCTTATTGATTGAACTTGCCCACTTTTAGGGTGAAGAGACAATTTGCTTCACCCCTTTAGCTCCTGTGTGGCGACTTATGGGCCAAAGAAACACCTATAAGACACTGATGCTGACCTTGCCTCCAATAGTACCTACATCTCTGCAGAGATCCCTGGTCTTCCCTGGAGCTCCTGTTCAGGCTGCCTAGTCCTCAAGGGAGAAAAGTCCTAGTCTCATTAGCTTCCTGTCATCTGGAAAGGAAAACTCATTGTATTTGGGACTAAAGTGAAGGAAGATTCCCATAGGTCACCAAGTTCCCAGAATTTTCCACAAGTTAGATAATCGATATTGTGGATTTACTTTCTTTTCACTATATTGTTTTTCTTCTTTTCCTGGATGACCTTAAACAAAATGTGAAAAAAACAAAGTATGGATTCAGCACCTGTCTTAACACTGATCTTTCAGCCACTCACCACTTTTGTCTCTAAATTTCTATGCCTCTTCTCCCACAGCTCCAACTTTCATACCAATAACATTTTCTCTGAACTGACAGACATGTCAATGGGGAATCAACGTTGGACAAGGAGAGCTGTAGAGCGCCTGTCACCTCACACCACATGGGAACTCACGTCCACACTGGCTTTGTTTACTGCTTCTAGCTTTGGAACATTTTGTCTCTAGATTGCCAAATGATTTCTACCTTCAAATTGACTAGTTGAGGTTATATCATTTTAATATCTTACATTATCATAAAACAGATACCCTCAAAATAACTTAATAGAGTATCTTTTTGAATTGCTGATTAACAGCCGTTTGGAATCATTTCTGTCAGTTCAGAACATGATGATAAGGAAAGAATCAGTTTGAGGTGTGTCTTTTTTGCTTTCTTTTCCTTGTTCACACCTGATAATGCACTCTTTTGATAATAACAGATGATTTAAAAGAAGACTGCATCTTGCTCAGCACTCAACCCCTCCCTGCCTTTATTAAATTAAATTTTTAAGACAGCAATGTTGTTAAAGATTTTAGTAAATTTAATCAGAATTAATCAAATCATACCACACAGAGAAGCTTATGGACTTGCTGGACTAATGGTATTTTAGCAGCATTTTAAAGCATCCATAAATATATTAAATATTTCATTCTAATACTTTTGGCTTTTACATTGAAGGTTTAATCAGTCTGGGATTTATTTTTGCAGTTTTATGACTAGTGTAAGGGAGAGATCTAATTTCACTTTTTTCCATGTAATAAGACAATCCCACATGATTTATTAAAAATAAACTATCTCTTTTCTACAGATTCTTATAACATTTTGAAAGTATGATTTTATATTTAGAAATATTTATTTTCATGTCAAATCCTGTTAATTATTCCTAACAATTGGCTTTATAAGGCAAGTGTTAGACTCAAAAACTTTTAAATCTGAATGATGATTCTTAAACATTAAAACAAATGAGGAACATCACCCAAATCAAAAAGAGATCATCATCTTTTGGACTAAGTTATTTTTGTTAAAGTAATCATTGCATTAACTTAAAATCAAATTTAAAAATTTTCTTTTAGTTGAGATTAAGTGCTCGACAATGATTTTATACTTTGAATAACTGAGTTTAGCACCTGTCTCACTTTCTTCAATATGACAGTTAAACCTTATCAGGTAGAACAAAAAATTTCTGTATCTGTGTAGTACCATGTTGAAAAAATGAGACTAACCTCATAGAGTTTTTTCCTGGGATGACTGAGTTTCACTGGGTTAAAATATCTTTTATAATATAGGGAATATCTGAAAGATGAGAAGAAAGGACAGTGATGTGATATACACAAATATTTTTAAATTAGAAGAAATTTATAATTTGATATTTGTTTCTACCTTTAAAGCAAAACAATTTTTTTTTTTTTTACTCAGATCAGAAAAGCTGTCAATCACATATCCAACATACCATCTTGCTCAGATGTCGTATTTCATTTTTAATCTTAAATACTGTCCTAGAATTACCTTGTAGACTGGACATTTTACTTTTAGAGAATGCACTGTCTGGTACTAATTACAGCAAGGTATTGTAAACACAGTCATATCAAATAACACAGCCTAAAAGTGAAGGAAATAAAAAAAAACTGTGAGGTTTATATCTTTGCATTAATTAATAAACAATTTAAGTTCTATATGCCCTGGTGATGAGAGAACATTTTTAATGTCTACAACTAATTAAGGCATATGTTTAAAAGAAGTAGGAAAGGGTGCCTGGGTGGCTCAGTTGGTTAAGCAACTGCCTTCAGCTCAGGTCATGATCCTGGAGTCCCGGGATCGAGTCCCACATTGGGCTCCCTGCTCAACAAGGAGCCTGCTTCTCCCTCTGACCCTCCCTCCCCCTCATGTGCTCTCTCTCTCTCATTCTTTCTCTCAAATAAATAAATAAAATCTTTTTAAAAAATAAATAAAAGAAGTAGGAAGTTCAATATCAAAATGAAGAATTTGCAAACTTCTATTAAGTAACTTCACTTACAGTCTAGTGGGGAAACAATAACTAGATCTTATTGGTTTGAAATGAATGAAATGATGTAATTTTCCACCGAGTAAAAGCGAGAATGTCCTTGATATTTTGCCTCAGGTAGTAGATTATACTTAATACACGTATGAAGTATAAAATATATATAATCTATGCAAGTATAACTTGGATTGGTGCTTCTTATATTTTATTTCCCTTTAGTTTGAGTTGCTGTTTCATCCTTATTAAAGCAGGTAATATTAAGTGCCTACCAGGAATTTGGGCCTCTGTGATTACCCTGGCAAATATATATTTCTCCAAGGAACCAGTCGATTGAGACCATATCTCAAAAACATATGAATTTTAAAAATCTCAGGCTTAAGCTGAATTAGCCAAGTGGGTGAAGACAGATCTAGCCATTAACTACAATTGTCTAGAGTTCCCATCTGCCAGATGTTTTAGACCAGATCTCAAAGAAAGGAAGAATTACCTACCAAAAAGTTCTATTTGAACTTGAACTGTCCCCTTGTCACATTTGTGAATATAAATATATGGTATTTTAAATGCATTGTGTTATAAATTTCAAACCCTACGCTTTCACTTGCATGATTAACAAACAAAAAAATCCAATTTTTTTTCCTTTGTATCTCTTTCATCAATCATCTAGGTATCTGGAGAGACATGTATGTGTAAATAAATAAAGGTTGTTTGGTTATCACTTGATATTTCGTGATGCTTGCGACATTCTAAATCTTTGGCCCTAGTGTTACTTACTCATTTATGTAATGCTTACTGATTGAGGATCTCCTATGAGTAGAATATGATTCTAGATACTAGGCATAATTAATAAACAAGATGGTGAGAGTCCCTTACCTCCTGGATAGAGACAGTTTTCTAGCATTGCCTTCACTGTTTTTCTGGGCCACGGATCCTGTTGTTTTCTGCCCTCACTGCTTCCAAGTCCTTAGGCCCATCAGCTGCCTCTCTGTAGCTGCAGACCTTTTTTAGACTGTTCATCTAGGTGCTCTTTCTTTAATCAGGACAACAGAGAAACTTCTTATGCCTCCCGGGACAAGCTCTTTCAAAGGGATTTATCATAGTAGAGCTCTTACACACTTCAGGAACACACTTATTTCATTTACGCCAGTGGTTCCTAACCTTGGTTGTGGATCAGAATTGCTTTGTGAGATGTTTAAAAGATACAGATTTTCTGTTTCTCTTCATGTTTACTGAATAAGAGTAACTGGCAGCAAAACCCAATAATCTATATTCTTAAAAATCTCCTCAGATGATTCTGATGGAGTGTGAAACACAGTCTCCCGGTTCACCTGATGAATCCCTTCAAATCTGAACCCTGCTGTTCAGTTTCACTTAGTCTAGCAAACTTGTTCATGTGTTTCTTTTGGCTTGTTTGTTTCAAGACCCCAATTTTCTTTTCTCTTCTCTGACCCCATATGAGGATTTTCAGTCAGTCCATCAGGAGACTTTGAATATGCCCAAGTCCTAATTGTGAATAAGTTTAAGTTCATTCTCACAGGACTTTATAAAATTCAAAGTTGAGGTTTCCATTTTTATGTCCTTGGGCTAGGACCAACATTCCACAATAAATACAAGATTCTTTCAATATTTACTAAAAATACAAAATCTAATGTGCCTGGAGAACAGAGACTCCAGAGGGTGATGGTGTCTAAAACCCAGGAAACTAAATGTCATCTTCAACTCAGCCAAATTACAGTTACTCATAAAATTTCTGTGGGAAAGAACATCAGTAGAGATAAAGATGCATATTAGGATATTAATCTCACAAAAATATCTTTAGATTTGGCTAATCTTCACTTCTGGAAATATTAAGTTATCTTTGCAGAAAAGAAAAAAAAAATAATGGGGGTAAAGAGCAAGCACATCCTGAGATAGACCCATTTGGATTTAAGTCCTAGCTGTGAGACATTCTATCAGGGTGGTCAAGATAAAATATTTAACTTCAAAGGTCTAGTTTCCCCTCACTGGGGCAGAAATGCTAGCAGTACCTACTCTATAGGGTTATTCTCAGTATTAGTTGGGACAATGTACATTAAGCACTGAATGTAATACTTAGCACAGTGTAAGAATTCAAGAAATAATGACTGTTTTTATATCATTATTATTTATATTATCACTATCATGAGTAAATATAGAAAGTTGGCAATCTTAGATAGGACCTCTCTGTGGGTAAGTTCTATACTCAAAACTATTATGGCAGATACCAATAAGCATTTTCTTTCAATGATCATTATGCAAGAGGTTTCACCAATTTTGTCTCTTTTTTGGAGGGGTGGTGGAAAAAGAACTTTCCTAAGCATCTCCAGTCATCATGAAAAGGCTCATTCTTATCTAAATTAAAAAATTATCATCCTCGTCTGGTTTGAATATCAATCATGTTTATATTCACAAAATATGTTGATAAGAGTATAGTTGGCAAGCTATTTCTGGTTCATTTGGAAGATATCAAGAGTTTACTGAATTTTTCTGAAATGCACAGTCTGAAAAATTTACTATAGGCAAATAAAATTCTTTGACACATTCTGTTATCAAAAGTATTTTCTCTAACATAACACTATATGTTCATTATTCTTCAATAAATAATAATGATAATAAGAATGAAGTACTTTCTAAATAAAACTTATACAAATCAATATTGAGAATAATTTTAAATAAAATCGTGTAAATTTTGCTTTGAAAACACAGTTATAAATACAAAATACTTGAGAATCTTTTTAAAATTTTATAAAAATGGGAAGCATATCATCAATATAATGATCTGACTTCATTTATAAGGATTATAACAGAATTAGCTTATCTGACCTCTCTCTATGTCTAATTCTAAAACAGTTTTACAAGTTATCACTGGTCCATTGCTCAGTATTTAATTGAAAGTAGACTTTATAGAGCACAGACATTGGGTTAAAGGAACACACAATGTAAGTATTATCTTGTATAATATGCTTTCCTCCTTTCTTTTTACCTTGAATCAATTTTTTTCACAAGGATTTGTGATAAAATTCTTAATATATTTGCTACAGGAAGGTGTTTGTTTCACAAAATCACAAAATGGTAAGTTAATAACACAAATAAAAAATAATATTATAAAACTATAGGTGACACTATTAAAACTTGAATATTTAGCTATTTTTAATAAGACTATTTACAAGTTTCACACTGTAATGTACAGCATTTGTTTTCAAAAGAAAATCTACTAATAAACTATGTATTAACTATTTCTAAGTGATTAAAATTAGAAAGGCTTAGACTTCCTCCCATAGGTGGCTCCAGAATTTCTATAAAGGAAAATCCTAGGACTTAATTATCTGTTTGGCAGGGAAGACAAAGACATGTCTTGACAGGGTGGTAATACAGTAGCCTCATCATTGTGAGAGAGAGTTTTTCTATTTACAATGGCTTGGGCAAACATGGTTACGTGGTTAGGTTGGGGGAAGTGGCAGTGAGGCAACATCCATCTTTGTGCTATCATGGCTCCCCTCGCTCATAAATTACTAAAAAGATAAAATTGGTTGCAGTTACTTCAGCTGTAAAAAGAGGGGAAGAATTAAGAAACTCACAGGAAAAAATAAAATCTAACCCATATTATAATTGATGCTAACAATCTGGGATTATCCTAGACTGTACTTTTAATTTTATACCAGAACTGTTGTACATTTCATGGATAGCTGTGACTTTCAAATATATTTCAATATGGGAAATAATAATTCGACCGTGAGACCTAGAATAAAGAGGGGGGGTGGGGTGGGGGGATGGGTTAGCCTGGTGATGGGTATTAAAGAGGGCACATACTGAATGGAACACTGGGTGTTATACTCAAACAATGAATCATGGAACACTACATCAAAAACTAATGATGTAATGTATGGTGATTAACATAACATAATAAAATAAAATTTAAAAAAACTAAAAAAAAGAATATTAAACAAGACTTTTTAGTTAATGAACCTATGCAGATTTAGCCTCAGGGGAATGGTGATAATGTAAAACATCATATATCATGAGAATCACTATTCTATTGAATGACAAGATCCGTTCTTCCCTTCTTTTACAGAGAAAACTGCTAAGGAATAAAAAGTAACCTGTCCTTGTTTCTATGTTTGTTTCTGCAGTTTGAGGAGTTCATTTTTACCTGATTAAAAAACCTGTATTAACAGAGAATTCCATGATGCCACTAAAACCCTTCCTGGATTTTTCTTTTCTGATAGCGTAATGAAGGAGGCACTAGGTCCAATTCTCTAACTCTAAGCACAGGACTTTAGGGATATAAACAATTATCCTCATCCAGCATGAAGTTGCAATTTCCTGGCTTGGAAAGTAAATGTATACAGTTTGATTCTAGTTATGCCATTCTATGCCATGAATTTTTAGGTTACTTGTACATATTTGCCACTGTCCTTTACTTCCTAGTATGCAAATCTAATTGGCTGTCTTACAGTTTACCCCCAAATTAAAAGACTGTATTATGAAGCAGTCATCTAATGAGTTAGAAAATCAGGATGAACCTATGATTCTTCCTTTGTCCCATAAGTCCCCAAAGAAAATATGAATACATTTGAGAGAAAAAAATATTATTAAAAGGAAAACTGGCCTTACAATCTCATTCTAATGGGATACACAGAAGAAATATGAATCATATTGCACTAGAGTTACATTGGTAAAATGTAAGGTTGATGGATGTTTTTGGAAAATATATGTGCTTCCTCATAGGGAAATGCACATACAAGCTTTCATAGCTTCCACAATATACGTGAATGATGTTTCCTTTGCTTGCTCTATAATCATACAAAGTGGGCAAATGTATAGCAGTGAAGTCTAAATTTTTGCTTGTTGGCTTCATTTAAAATATTCAGATGCTATTTTGTGAGCTATTCTCTAGTGAATGACTATAATAAACATAACTGATATTAGTTCTGAGCTTTATCTCTATTACCGAAATTTTAAGGTGCATATCAGCTTTGTTTACCTGTACTAACTTAACTTGCAAATAGAGTGCACATTGTTGAACTGTCCCGAAGTTCTACTTAACTATTTTTAGCCTATGGTCCACTTTGTACTTTTGACATAGTAGGATAAAGATGGAGAGATTGGTTCTGGTAGGGATCATGTTCTCATTAGAGTGAATTGAATTCTTTAATCAACAACATATTTTTTTATAAGAAATTAAAACCAGTATTTGAAGAGTTCCTCCTTTTCTAATGGTTTACTGTTCTCTTTTTTAAAGTAGCCTTAAGCCAAAGTGAAGTGGAAGTTGGGGGAGGGGTGAAGTTATGCAGTACAGAAGTTTGTTGACAAAACTTTTTTGATGTCTTCCAATTTATAATGGAAAGTGAACTTCCCGGAACGGTACAAAAAACAAGTGAATCACATTATTCTTATACAAAAATTTAAATACAAAACAGTTCCTAAAATGGTCATATTTAAGCTGTATGCCTTTGTAGCAAATTCTTACTTCATGAGCAGTTTATTCTATGTGAAAAGCAAATATGTATAATCTAACTATGAATGTACTAAATAAAAATGGTAAAGCTAATTTCCATTAGCTTTAAATGAGAAAAACTCAAGTCTCAATTTAGTGAATTGATCTTTTGTGTGTGCTTTCAGTAATTGAAATAAATTAAGGTATTCAGCCATAACAAGGAGTCAAACTAAAATGGGTAATGCTATGTCTTTTCACTTTCAAAATACTGTTTTCTAAATTGAATGATTCAGAGAAGTATAGAAGTCTAAGACTAGCCTAGTTTTGTATTTCCCCCCTGAAAGGAGAGTACTGGTACTTAATTGATTCATTGCACTCAACTCCTTATATATTTAATTTTTATTTTATTTCATCTTATTTTAATTTTTTAAAAGATTTGATTCATTTATTTCAGAGAGAGAGCACACATGGGAGCAGGGGGGCAAAAGGAAAAGAAGAGCAAAGGGAAAGAATCGCAAGCAGATTTTCTGCTAAGTGCAGAGCCTGACATGGGACTCAATCCTGGGTCCTGAGATCATGACCTGAGCTGAGATCAAGAGTCTGATGCTTCACCGACTGAGCCACCAAGGCACCCCTTTTGTATTTATTTTTTGATCTGTTCTTTCTTCTTATGGTCAAACACTGCTTCTGTTTTATTGCAATACAGTAATTTTTTTGTTTTTGTGACAAATCTTCTAAAACATTTTTGTTGTAAAAAGTATTGTTTAGCAGGACTTCATTAAAATTAAATACTTTTGCTCTGAAAAAGGCAATAGTGTGAGGAGTGTGAGGAGTGTGAGGAGACAAGCCACAGACTTGGAGTAAATATTTGCAAAGACACCTTTGATGAAAGACTGTTATTGAAAATATTTAAAGAACTCTTAAAACTCAACAATAACAACTCAATTAAAAAATAAGTTAATGATGAATAGACACACCACTAAGTAAGATACACAGAGAGCAAATAAGCATATGAAAAGATGCTCCATATCATATGCCATTAGGGAAATGTAAATTAAAACAATAGATACCATGACACACCTATTAGTAATAGCCAAAATCAAGAAACACAGACAACACCAGATGTTGATGAAGATGTGGAGCAACAGGAACTCTCATTCATTGCTGCTGGAAATGCAAAATGGTTCAGCCATTTTGGATGATAGTTTGGCAATTTCCTACAAAATTAAACATACTCTTTCCATATGATTCAGCAATCACACTTCTTGGTGTTTATCCAAATAAACTGAAAACTTATGTCCACACATCGGGCATGTGTGGGAACATGCTATATGTGGTAACTCTGTGCTCTTCACTCAGTATTGTTGTGAACCTAAAACTGCTCTAAAAATAAAGCTTATTAATTAAAAAGTATTTTCTGAAATATATTTTCATATGAATTTGCAGGGTGAAGCTCCCTTTCAATTATGTTGCAATTTTTAGGCTTGTTTTATTTTTTCTTTATTTATATTATATTTAAATTCAATTAGCCAACTTATAGTACATCATTAGTTTGAGATGTAGTGTTCAGTGTTGCAATATTTCAAACTAGATTTTTCCCTCCTTCTCTTTATTGACATTGTACAGGAAGATATTTATTTAAGTCTTCTATTTGCAAAAAAAAAACAAAACAAAACAAAACCGAAGGAGTAAGAAATTTCTATAGTTCTTTTCACTGTTTGTGTGGATATTTATAGATTTTCCCTTTTAGAACTTAACCTTAAGGTACTGTTCTACTTAACAACTAACTCCATTTGTGAGGGCAATTTGACATTCATTTAGGACATGTCTACTCAAGATTCTTCTGCTCTCTTTTTGGCCATGATATATAACCACCTAAATAATCTGTTTTTTTTGTTTTCTTTTTTCTTTTTTTTTTTTTTGGAACATTCCAGACAACTTACCCCTACTGAAAGCACCCATTACTTCCAGAAACTTATTTTTATTGTCTGGGAATTTATTTTCCATCGGTAGTTAAGAATCATAGGATATATAATACCTTCATCCATTCCTTTATCCTTCCCATTTTGGTTCTTAAATTTTGCATTGCTTCAATAAATTTTAAAAGAAAGTCACTGTTAGAGTGAGATACAAAACTCTAGTGATTGCTGGCAATAACTACCAAATTTTCTTTCCGATTAACTTAGTTTATTCATTCTGGATTTATATGTGAAAGTGGATATATGTTAAATCCATTTTTCACTGTCCTTGTTGGTATTTTCCCCTTGTTCTTGTTCAGAAGATTTTGTGAATGTATGCTGAACTTAGTTTATCTGCTACTCTAGATCTATTCAACCAATACTCCCCAGGACTTTGGCCACTTGCCTTGCTTCTTGGCCAGAGTAGCTCTAGCAGAAGGTCCATGCTGTTCCCAGAGCTGTAAAGCCCTGAGACCCACCACTGTTATCAACACCACAGACTGAAGGACCCTTTGTTTAGTGCCAACTGACAAGAAGAGATCCCTGTGTTTGCACAGTGGCTGGATTATGCCCAAGGAACCTTGGATTTCCCTGGTGATTTCCCCAGAGAATTGGCCAGGTTAAACCAAACAGGCATATGGGGCATTATTGCCCTAAGGGAAAGATTTTGACCAAGACATAAGGAAGGCAGGAAAGATTCAGCAAATAAATTGCTCCCTCTTCTTCCCTGGTTGACTGTTTCCAGACACAAGGGTTTCCGTGTGGCCTTCTTGGATATGTCCCACATAACTGAGCAACAAAATGTATTTTAAGGCAAAGTTGTGGCCATCTCTGAAACACACCATCCTGTGTTTGCTCTTCTACCTTCCTTGCTTCAATTTTCTTTATCTTTGACTCATGCTTGCTGGGTATTATATCCTCCATGCAATGGTAACCTGTTAATTTTTGCTTCTGACTCTGTTTTCTAAGAAATCAAGATTAAGAGTGTGTGTGTGTGTGTGTGTGTGTGTGAGAGAGAGAGAGAGAGAGAGAGAGAGATTAAAAATGTGTTTTTCATTCTGTCCTTTTTCAACATACAGCCAGTATAAGTTGTCATTAGGAGTCTTTTTGGTGCTCATCTTTTATACATAAAATAAAAATAAGCCAGAAAATAATTTTGGGGAATAGAAAGTGCTGTGAATTCATATAGTACACATTTTTAGTATAACACAGACACTTTTTGAGAGTCATTGTGGAGATAAAAATTAAATTTTTATACAAATCATTAAGTTCTCAAGACCTACCAAGAGAAACACTTATATCTGCACCAAAGGAAATATTTAAAGAACACTCATTGATTTGTTTTGGTAGCAGAAATTAGAACAAACTAAATACATACATGTATTTAGAGAATAGTTGGATAAAATTTTACATGCCCATACTATGCAATATTATACAATACTAAAAATGAACAGTGCAGTTGAATAAGTACTGTTCTGGAAAGAAAACAAATTACTAAACACTAGCTAACAAACAGCAAAAGAAATTGCTAAATAGTACCTGTAGATATTGTGTGTATATGCATATATAGAGAAACATGGCCCAAAATATATATTTTATGGATGTAAATGTTTAAAGATTTGCTCTGAAAAACCTAAAAGTATACCTTGAACTCATAAGTATGCCTATTTCTCATTAAAGGAGCAAAATTAAGGTTAATCATCAAAAGAAATTTTAGTCTTATTAATAATATTTTAATGTTTTATAATGGAGATATTCATGCATTACTTGCATAATTAAAATTTAATTTGAAATATAAAGAATATGAGTGAGGAAGAAGGCCAAATTATTAGCTATTCATTTGTCTGGGGCATGAGTATTCTTCATATAGTCTGTGCCTATGGCACAGCATAGCATCCTTATGAGAATTATATAACAAAATTTATGACAACACATTATGAACTGTAAAGCATAATAGAAATTCTAGATTTTATTCAAGGATTTTTTTTTACTTCAGGCAAAATGGCTTTTAACACCATCAGAATATAGTAAAATCTTTGCCAACAAGAATATTAATGACCATTATCCTACTGGAAAATGCCTGGAGCTAAGAAAAAATTAATTTCCTCTCAATCACTTCCCCTTACAGAGCTATGTAAATGGTAATCTTCTGATAGACAGAACAGACCTATAAAGAAATAGTTTGTTAGTTTATGGAATGGAAATAGCAGTGTAGGTATGTGAGAAAACAAATAACATTGATATAAATTAATATTTTGTTAGTAGAAGAAAAATTATTTTAAACTGGCATTTTTGGAGGAAGACAAAAAGCAAAATCATACAGGAAAGTGAAAGTTTGTTGGAAGGTATGGCTTGCTGAATTAATAAAGGAATTGGCTATGACTGTATTGTTAGTAGTAAGATAAGCAGGAATGTATGAGAATTATAAGTTTCAAAGTTAGAAAGGATCATACACACAATCTGACCAGACCCACCCATTCTACAGATAGAGATTACTTATCTAAAAGTAGACATATTGAAAACAAACTAAGATTAAAATAGACATGTCATATGGTTTTATCAAATTTAGTTTGTGAAGTAGAGGTAAACAAACCATAATTTTCATGCTGTATTCCAATAAGATTTGTCCCCATACTATACAGAAAACCCACACTAGTAGATGATTTTCCATTTATTTTGATCACCTACAATAACTTTTTTCAATAACATACCCAAATACCATTCTATTCAGTAAAACTCTAGAAGACTTAAAAGAAATGGTCCAATTTTTCCAGAGTCCACCCCAATCTAGTTTTTTTCCTATGCTCTATAACACAGCAAAAGATTCTACTAACATCACGCTTGTCCAAGATGTACACACAGGATATACCAATAATACTTCCTTCAAACTCATCCACTTGCTGTCAATATTAGTCTAGTACATTTTCCCTTAAATATTCTTCACATCTGCTTATACCTCCCTTTCTTCACTCTGGTCCAATCTAAGTTCCCATCATTTACAAAATACAGAGAAAAACAGACAAATCACAAGTATATAACTTGATAAATTTTCACATCATTGTCAAACACACAAAATACTAGCAGTAGATCACAAGTCTTTCACAGAATCAGTCACCTCATCCATTCCATCACTACTTCCCCTACCCAAGGGTTAAAACCATTATGACATTTAGCACCATTAGTTTGGCCTGTTTTTGAACTTTCCTTAAATGAGATCATGTAGCATTTACCTTTTTATGTCCTACTTTGCTGGCTTGACATTAGGTTTATGAGATCCACAGGCACACTCTCTCAGGCTTGGTTGCTCAGCCATATTACTAAGTAGCATTGCTTTCCATGGATATATCATAACCAACTTGAGGTTCCTCAAAAAGTTGAAAATAGAGCTACCATATGATCCAGCAATTGCACTACTGGGTATTTACCACAAAGATACAAATGTAGGGATCCAAAGGGGTACATGCCCTCCAGTGTTTATAGCAGCAATGTCCACAATAGTCAAACTGTGGAAAGAGCCAAATGTCCATCTACAGATGAATGGATAAAGAAGATGTATATATACACAATGGAATAGTATGCAGCCATCAAAAGGAATGAGCTCTTGCCATTTGCAACGACGTGGATGGAACTGGAGGGTGTTATGCTGAGTGAAATAAGTCAATCAGAGAAAGACATGTATCATATGACCTCACTGATATGAGGAATTCTTAATCTCAGGAAACAAACTGAGGGTTGCTGGAGTGGTGAGGGGGTGGGAGGGATGGGGTGGCTGGGTGATAGACAGTGGGGAGGGTATGTGCTATGGTGAGCACTGTGAATTGTGCAAGACTGTTGAATCACAGATCTGTACCTCTGAAACAAATAATGCGATACATGTTAAGAAAAAAAAAAAGAAGAAGAAGATAGCAGGAGGGGAAGAATGAAGGGGAGTAAATCGGAGGGGGAGACGAACCATGAGAGACGATGGACTCTGAGAAACAAACTGAGGGTTCTAGAGGGGAGGGGGCGGGGGGATGGGTTAGCCTGGTGATGGGTATTAAAGAGGGCACGTTCTGCGTGGAGCACTGGGTATTATGCACAAACAATGAATCATGGAACACTACATCACAAACTAATGATGTAATGTATGGTGATTAATATAACAATAAAAAATTAAAGAAAAAAATAAAAAAAGATTTTATTTATTTGACAGAGAGAGAGAGAGAGAGCACAAGAGGGGGATTGGCAGGCAGAGGAAGTGGCTTCCTTGCTGAGCAGGGAGCCCAATGTGGGACTCGAGCCCAGGACCCTGGGATCATGACCCGAGCCAAAGACAGACGCTTAACTGGCTGAGGCACCCAGGCGCCTTGGATATTTCAATTGTTTTTGGCTTGGAGCTATAACAAAACAATGATGTGAACATTCTTATGCATTGTTTTTAATGAACATCTGCATGCGTTCTCACTGGATATATGTCTAAGAGTGGAATTGCTGGGACATAGGGTATGAATATGATAACATTTAACATCCAATAAAGTGTAATACAAAGTGGTTGTGTTAAGAGTTCCAATTGGCTCATATGAAAAACACAACATTAATATCTGTTTTTTAACTTTAAACATTATGGAAGGCGCCTGAGTGGCTCAGTCCTTAAGTGTCTACCTTCCGCTCAGGTCATGATCCCAGGGTCCTGGGATTAAGCCCGCATCAGGCTCCTTGCTCAGCAGGAAGACTGTTTCTCCCTCTACCACTCGCCCTGCTTGTGTTCTTTTGCTGTCTCTCTCTGTCAAATAAATTAAAAAAAAAAAAAGGAAGAAAAATAAATAAATAAATTTAAGCATTATGGAAGTTGTGGTTGAATCTCATGGCAGTTTTATTTTTTATTTCTCTGATGAATAATAAGTCAAAGACTTCTTCATATATTTTGCCTATGTAAATATCTCCTTTTGTAAAGAATCTGTAAATAATTTTCCGCTGGATTCTCTATTTTTTCATTAAATGTTAAATTATATATGTACCTGTTGCTGGAAATTATATATGTATATATATGATATTAATATATAATTCCTATAAAGTGGGAATTCTATATATAATTTATACATAATTATATATTATATTTATAAATACTAAAATGTATATATTAAGTATATATACAGTATATACTTTAAAAATATATGTACACCCTATATAAATTATATATACTAAAAATATATAATTTTTACATATGCATATAAATATTTACATGTACATATAAATATTAATATTTAACTTAGATATTTACATATACATATATTTAGATATTTATATTTTAGATTACATATACATATAAATGTTAATTATATATAATTATATTATTTCCACTCTGACTTGGTTTTTCACTATTTTAAAGGTGTTTTCTAAGAAACAAAATTTTTAAATTTTAATATAATCTAATACATTTCTTTGGTTTTTGTGGTGAGCACTTTTTCATGACTTCTTTCACACATCTCTGCCTACCTCAAAGTGGAGAAGATATTCTCCTATATTGCTTTTAGAATTGTTAATGTTTTACTCACATTTATATGAGATTGAATCAGCTATTCACAGTTTATTGTATTTTCATTTAAATTTTTGAAACAAAACCAAAGCAATACAAAACAAAAGCTTTGGAATTATGACTGGCATTGTACTGAATATATAGATCACGTTGGGGAAAATTGACACCTTTAAAATAGAGAGTCTTCTAATTCATAAACATAGTATATTTTGACATTTACTTGTCTTCTTTAACATTTCTTAATGTTTCATAATTTTCATTGTAGAGGTCTTCTACATTTTTTATTTAGTTTAATTTCTAAGTATTTGATACTTTGATATTGAGGTAAAAGATACTTATTCATGTTTTATTAACTGTGTATATATAGAATCATGATTTCTATACAGTGACTTTAAAAACTCAAATGTTCTGACTTGTTTTGTCTGTTTCTTCTACAGATGTTGAAGGATATGTATTAGCGCCTCCAACTAGATTTATAAATGTGCATGTTTGTTCTTTGAATTCAGTCAGTTTTTGCTTTAGGTGCTTGCAACTTTGGACTGTTGTGTCTTTCTTTTGAATTGACCTGTTATAATCATTAAATGTTTCTCTATGTCTCTCATAATATACCTTCCCTTAAAATCTAATTTGCCTAATTCAATATTAATATAGATATATAGACATAACTTCTCTCTTTTGATTACTGCTTTAATTATTCTACTTATGTCTTTTTATATCAAGTATATCCCATATGAACAGAAAATATTTGGATCTTTTTTTTAATCTCTAAAATTCTATTTTATTCTTTTGAGCATATTAACATTTTAAGATCCAAATTGCCTTCTGAGATGTTTCTTTCAATTTGTAGCCCTGTCTGCCACAAGGGTACCCATTTAACAATGCCTTTGACAAACATGAAGCTGATCACTTCTTAAGCGCTGTACCAATTTGATAGGTTAAAAAGATGGTACTTAATACTAGCTTTAATTTGTTTCTTTGCTTTAGTGAGATTGTGAGCTTTCTTATCAGCCATTTGCACCTCTTCTTTAGTGAGTTAACCTTTTGTGCTCTCTGCTCACTTTTCTGTTGGGCAGTTAGCCATTTATTGATTGATTTGAAAGATCGCTTTAGATAATAAAGTTATAGAACATTCATGAAGATTTCTTTATATAACGTGGCTTTCTATTAATAATTATTTCATTTTACATCAAGGGTCCTCTGACTTACAGAAAATGTTGAAATCACAGGAGACAGGAAGTCATGCTCTGGGAGGATGATAGTGATGCGTTGAGTCTTCTCATTATAACTCTAAGGCTGGCACATACGTGCTGGCACACATTATAACTCCAGTCTGTCAATCCCTCATATGCCATTTCTTAAAAGGGAATTTGAATTCTTCCATTCAGGTAACCTGAGGTTGGAGATGTGAGTATCCATTTAAGTCATTTCACTTTTGGGAACAAAATTATTAGGTTAAATAATTGTAAATAGAATAAATAAAGAGAAAAGCATGTACATTTTTTCATAAGCAATAGATTCCTTGCTCTGATTCAACATGTCTTGACCACAGACATTGCTGTCTTTGCAAAACAGAACACTGTACATTGGTTGGGAGTAAGGAGATCTTCTTTCTTTCTGCTATTGCTTTTTTTATTGTTATTCTAAGCACCTAAAGCAAGAAATATCCCAGAAGGTAATTTGGATCTTAAAATGTTAATATGCTCAAAAGAATAAAATAGAATTTTAGAAATTAAAAAAAAGATCCAAATATTAAAAAAAAAAAGATCCATACATTACATCATTAGTTTTTGATGTAGTGTTCCATGATTCATTGTTTGCGTATAATACCCAGTGCTCCATGCAGTACGTGCCCTCTTTAATACCCATCACCAGGCTAACCCATCCCCCCGCCCCCTCCCCTCTAGAACCCTCAGTTTGTTTCTCAGAGTCCATAGTCTCTCATGGTTCGTCTCCCCCTCCGATTTCCCCCCCTTCATTCTTCCCTTCCTGCTATCTTCTTCTTCTTCTTCTTCTTCTTCTTCTTCTTCTTCTTCTTCTTCTTCTTCTTTTTTTTTTTTTTAACGTATGATGTGTTATTTGTTTCAGAGGTACGGGATCTTTTTTTTTTAAATCTGGACCAACAATCTTGGTCTTTTGAATGGAGGGTTCAATTCATATACATTTAATGTAATTACAGATATTTTTAAGTTTGTCTACTCTTTCTGCCATTTGTCTTACCTGTTCTTTGATCCTTTATTTCTTTTTCCCTACCTTCTTTATGTCCTCTTTAGTTTTTTAGGTAACCTTTTTTTATGCAGATATTGGGTTACTTTATACATTCTTCACTTCTTACCATATATGTTAAAGTATTTCTTTTTTGAACGAAGAGAGAAATTTATAGTTTAAGCTTCTTCTAATTGCTTTGTTATTGGTATCATGTACTTTAACTGTAAATGTTATAAATATTAGAAGACAGAATTATTATTATTGCCAGTAAACTTATTTAAGATGGTTTCACATATGCTTATCATTTCCTGCAGTTTTCACTTCTTACAGTTTTATGCTTCCATTTGGTATCATTTTTCATGTCTCTCAATTTTTTTTAAGTAGGTTCCACACCCAGTATGGAGCCCAATGCAGGACCTAAACCGAGGACCCCAAGATCAAGACCTGAGCTAAGATCAAGAGTTGGCCATGCAACCAACTGAGCACCCAGGAGCCCCTCATGTCTCTCAATTTTGAATTCTAGTTTGACAGGAATTTTTTCCCCCAGAACATTGAAAATACTATTCCATATCCTTCTGAATTTCATGGCTTCCACTTAAAAGACAGTAATCAATATTTTTGTTACTCCTTTGAGGTATATATAATATATATTCTTTCTTAGGCTACTTTCAAAATCTAACTTGTCTAATTTTTTTTTTTCTCTCTGATTTGAGGAAATCATCTATGATGTGCCTCTGCATCTATAATGTATAGTTTTATATGCTTGAGGAAGTTCAGTAAGTTTCTTGATTCCTGGGGTTATCTTTCATTAACTTTTTAAAATAATCACAAATACTATGTCTTGCAATGTTGCTTTTATCCTATTATCTCTCTGCTTTCTCCTACTGGGACTCCAATTACACATATGCCTTATTATTTGACTGTGTACCTGAGGACTCTAATAATTAGCTTTGTTCATTTGCCTATTTTTTCTATCTTTGCTTGAGTTTGAATATTTTCTATTGCCCTAGCTTCACGTTTATTAATCTTGCCTTTTACTATGTCCATTCTGCTATTAAATCCATACAATGAGTTTCTAATTTCAAATATTATATATTTTTTAAAAATCTCTATAATACCATTTTAACTGTATGGACTGTAATTCTATAGAAATGGTCCATTATTTATTTGTTTTGTCTTTTTTCCTGTATTTTTAAAATATATGCATAATAGTTATATTAAATTCCTGTCTCCTAATTTCAATAGCAGATTATTTGAGGGTTTTTTATCATCTTTTTTCTTTCAATTATCTGTCATATTTCTTCTTTATTCATGTCTTTTAATTTTTTTTATTCTAAGTCACATATAATGTCTAAAATAATTCTAGAGACTATGGATGTTACTGCCCTTCTTCCCCCATTAGAAACAATTCAACTTTTCTTCTTTTCAGCAGATTAGGTGATCAACTGATCACCTCAATCCAATCAAGATATGATGTGCATGGAAGTATAGATTGCAATATAATAAGCCTTCATTGATTCTGGTTTAGCTCTCTTCCTCATACACAACCCTCCTAGGCATTTGACTGACTGGGAGGATGCTTATTAGAAGGGTGTTCTGTTCTGTCTTGCTTTGTTTAATTTCTTTGTTTCTTGACCGCTGTAACTTCAATGTCTTCACCTGGAGACTGTCCATATATTTGAAGCAAGCCCCCTGGTCCTAGTGTGACTTGTTTCCTAAGTGTCCAGAAATGGCAGAAGACTTCATTCAGGGTTTTAGAAGTTCACAAACCAAACTTCTAACCACCACCGTCACCACCACAACACACCTACCCTTGCATATAGAAACAACTCACTCAATAAATGTCACATCAGGAAAGATGGCCATGTACTTGGGCTCCACTAGATTCTACTCCAGCACACCAGCCTATACGACAGTCAAAAGCTCCCTTAGATTCCTTTTTTTTTTTTTTTTTTTTAACCTCAGGAAGGGTCCATATCCCTGGATTAAACCCAATTCTCCGCTTGTGCTCAGAATCAAAAACTAATCCTAAGGCATGGCAATGACTGTCAGATCATTTAGGAAGGACTTTTTCCACTATGTATTTTTAACTCCTCTAGTCCTTGTTGATCTCACACTTTTTGATATCTTTAAAAATGTTATTTGTGAATATTCTTTTATTTTCTAGACACTGTAACACAAGTATTGACCTGACAAAATACTAATTTTCAAACTTTTCAACAGAGAGATAAATTCTGATGTTTTCTCCTCCTTCTCCTCTCTGTCACTATTGTTATTTATTGTTTATTATGTGCCAAATACAATGTTAAGTGCTTTTCTGTAAGTATCTCTTGATAATTACAATAATCACTCCTCCTTTTCTTATTTATACTTGGAGTAACTCAGGCTCATGGTGGCTTATATAGGTAGGAAGTAAAGGAACTAGGATTTTGTCACTGGCCATATGAATTTAAATACATGAACTTTGCCATCATAATACAGAATATTGCTTTTCCTCTGTCTCTGTTTCATTCTCTGTCTGTATATATATATATATATATATATATATATATACACACAAACTCAGTATCTTATATATGCTATATATATTGAATATTTATATGATCTATATTATATATGTATGTATATATATATTTTATCAATATGTTTCCTAAGAAATGACCTATATACAGGTTTCCCATCAGAAGAATGGGTTTATGCTCTAGTTCTTGCACTTTAAAGTGTAACCTTGAGCTCAATAATTAACTTTCCTGAATCTCACTTTCCTCATCTATAAATGGTGCAAGTAATACCTCATTAGGTAGTTCTGTCACAGGAGTTAATGATAGAGAACCTATTTTTAAACCATAAATCACCATGAACATTTTAGTTATAATTTCCACTAACAGATGACCTCATTCAAATCCTGACAAGCTTTTGATTGTTCATCTCTTTCTTATAGTCAAGTTCATCACATGCCAATTAAACTTAAACCAAACAATCAAGTTGTTATCCGATTGTGCAGGATAACCAGCTAATCTCATTATTGAGCTTGGTACATTATGTTGAATTATATACCTTAAGTGTCAAGGAAAGGTCCTTAAATAAGCCATCAACAGTAAAAGGATCTTAACCTTAGTTGGCTTGCCAAACACATTTTAATTGATTGCACTGTTAAGTTTGCTGAAACTACTAACAGGGGCCATGAGAAAATTGAGCTACCAGTTGTTAAAAGAAGTAACAGGATGAAGAGATGGGGGGAGCAAGTTAGACAGAATACCTTTTAAAACAGAGACAGATATTATGTTGAAAATCAGTCAGGCATAAGTAATGTCTGTACGATATATTCAGACTCTATTTGGCCAAAATTCATATAACAGAAAAGCGTGAAATATGTTTTTTCGCCCTTTAAACAGTACCAAATACTGGGACGTTGATTCTCATAATGATGAACTCTCATGCACTACAGCCGCCAGACTCAACTTATACATCATCATCAGTTGAAATTATGTTCTGCCCAGTGCAATGACAGGGTTATGTTTGTTTGTGAAACAATAGAGTCTTAGCACACGCCCATTCAGTTCACATGGATGTAGCCACATGCTCTGTAAAGATACTCGTACCTGGGACAGAGAGAGAGAGAAGGAGGAGAAGGGAGAAGTAGAAGGGATGAAAAAGAGAGATTGGAAAGAGAGAAACATCTCTGTAGTTAATTTTGTGGGTTTTAATTTTTCAAACTATTTTTCCAGAACTAAAATGTTGAACATGAACAAGCCAAAATTAACTATTGCCATTGTCAAGAGCAATCTTGACTCTATGAGATTTTTAACCTAAACTCCTTTTTAGACGTTATTCTACTCGATTTTTAAATGGATAATTGATTGATTTCTTGTGCTTTTGAAAGGATTCTTCTCCTTTTTTTTTTATTTGAAACTAGTTTACCTTATGAGGAAATCATGACAGGTAATACTCTCCCCTAAAATCAATCTCAAAAGTTCAGAGGATGTATCTAAGCACAGCCAGTTATTTCCATATAACCAAAAGTAAATTCCTTATTTTCTGTGTGCTTTTTCTATGACTTTCTATTTGCTGTACACTAACATACACTTAGACATACATGTATATATGTGCTCACAGGCTACACATGTTTAGGTATGTCACACACAAAAAATAAATTTAAAAGCAAGAATCATAAGAAAAAAATTAGAATTTTTTTAAAAGGGAAATAAAGTTCCCACAAAACATTCTGTAGCTCTTTAATTTTCAATAAACTGAAATTACCATTTTCATTTGTCAGTCACCGTATTTTTCTGTAGATTGTTCAGCTTATACTCAATTTTTTATTCTAAAAAAGTGCTGGAAGCTATAGCTTATGTTCTCCATTTTCTAATCTTTTTGACATTTTTCCCCTCAATTATCATAGGCCAATTAATGGACTCTTCCTTAAAAGGTAAAATACAGTATGATATATGTTAGAACACTTCACGAGTGACACTTCTTTGTTTGCATCGTCATCTTTTCTAATTTTAGTCTTTGGCATTTGAAGGGAATGTCAGAGAAATCAAAATCTATTGTCTATGTAAAATGCAGGTATATCTAACAGTAAGTCTTACATTTTGACAGGTTTTTAATTCACCAGATGTTCACATACACTAAACACACACTCACACTGAAGAATGCATTACACATCCAGACCCTGATTAGTGTTCACGTTTACACTTCAGAAGGATTATACCACTTACTGGCTTATTGACCGAGAGAAACCAACTTGATTAAAACATAGCAGTAATAAGAAACAGTAAGTACTTCAATATAAAATGCATCTTATATGAAAAAGCATTTTAAAAATAATTTAAGCCATTACAGGATATAGACAATATTATGGAGCAAAATACAAAATAAAAAAGAAGGACTATAGCAATGCACTCTGAAAAGAATAGTCTATAACTGAACTTTTTTTCTCAAATAGTAGATTATCTAGATTTAAACTGACCTTTCTATTTTATGCTTTCTTATGACTTAATTGGTTTTTAGCATCTCACCAATAAATAATAACAATGAGTCATATCATTAAACCTTTATATCTATACTTAATCTTAGCCAAAAGATTGAGAAGCACTTAAAACTTTTATATCTAGTATAGTTTGAAAGATTAATAAGACTAATGCAAACTGAGATATTATATAACATATTTATTTATTAACTTAATGAGCCCTTTTGAAATTTAAGACTTAAAATTTCTTCAGTTTGTACCTATAAACTTGGTAATAATTTTCACCTATTGCCCCTCCAACAAACTAAGAAACTTTTGTGTGCTTGGGGTTGTACTAAACACTAAATACATAATTCTGAGGCATAACAGCTGATACCCTCATGTCATGGATCTTAGCTCCTAGTACGTAATTATGGAATGTTCGGGGCCTTCCATTAGAAAGAGTAACAAATTACTGGGTGACGGGCATTAAGGAGGGCACGTGATGTAATGAACACTGGGTGTTACATGCAGTGGATGAGAAACTGAACTCTATCTCTGAAACTAATGATACACTTATGTTAATTAAATGAATTTAAATATAATAAAAATTTTTTAAAAGTAACCAATTAAAGGAACTGTGGGCAAAAAGTTGTAGCATATTCTCTGTGTGGTCTGTTCAGGTCCTCAAATTATTCATAAAATCAAGACTGAGGTGGAATATCCACTTCAAATTAGAAATGACTGGCTCATCCTGAATTTGATCAATCTATGTTGCATTCATAAAGAAAAAAATCTATCTAATGGGGAATTCTACTTAAAAGAATTATAAAAAAAAAAAAAAAGATTTCCAGCCCCTTTTAAGCATATAACCATGGGCATTTATATAACCTCTTCAATATTGTTATTAAAATACCGGATACATTGGTCACGTACAATTGGTTTTTACCCAAATTATTTAGGTTTTCTTTTCACTCATTTATTTCTTTAGCCGTTCAAAAGAAAACTGTGCATATAGCAGGGACCTAACATGTAGACATTACTTTCTAAAGGGATGTAACAGGTTATCTTTTCCAAAATTGACCACAGCAGTATTTCCAGTCCCTGCTGCTCTTGTAAACTCTTGCCATACCTGCATCAGGAGCTGGAGTTTCTTTCCCTTCCATTGAAAACTGGGCAGGCTTTTGTGACTCAGTGAATAAAATTCTGCAGGAATTATGTGCTGCATGAAGTTTAAGACACAATCGTAAGAGGCAAACTAACTTCTCTCCCCACTTGTTTTGGAATCCAGTGTCCCTCTAAGACTCTTGGCTCTCCTAACACTGTCATGCAAGGGAGAGAGCACACATGGATATAGTAGAATGGCTGAGGAGCCCTGGTTCTTCCAGCGTCAGGGTGTTCCAGTCTTCATGTGTGGGAAATGCGAGGAGGCAAGCATGATTTTGAGCCCCAGACACTGTGTAACTGTGTCGCGGCTGGGAGATTCTGATAGAGAACCCAAGAGCTAACCCCAGTCAACCTTCAGATTCAAGAGCAAAACAAATTATTCTTATGGTTTTTGTAAGCCATTGTTTTGGAGTAATATGCTATGCAATAGAGAAGTAGAACATGGGAAGAGAATATAAATATATATGCCAATGAATACAGAATATGTCACCAAGGCAATGGAAAAAGATAAAAGCAATATAAGAGAGATTAAGAGGATCTGGTAGTGAAGGTAAGGGCTCACTATTTTATAAAGGGTGCTCAGGAAAGTCTTGGCTCATAGGTGGACATTTGAGTACAGACCAGAAGAGAGCTCACCCTATGGGGATCTGGGGAAAAATATTCTGTCAGAAAGAAGAGCAGTGCAAAAGCACTGGGGTGAAAGTGTGCATGGTGTATCTGCCAACAATAAGAAAGCAAGGTGACTAAAGCAGAATAGAGGGTGAGAATAGCAGGAAATTAGGTCTTTGAGTATAACTGGGCCAAGGAAACATAAAGGCCCAATTGTTTGCATTGCCTATAATTAAGGGAAAGGATAAATACAAAATATGGCACTAAAAATCCTCACAGTACCAAGACTAACTCCAGCTTCAATATCTTTGCCAAACTTAAACCATCTACTTTGATTAATGAGCATAACCTCATTCTGCTTGGCTAAATTCAGATCAAAGCCTATTTGCATACCAATGATTTTTAAACCACACAGAAAACAATTTGCCCTGTGTTATTCATAAGCACTGGAAGGCAAATAAATCATAAAAGACAACTTCTTAAAGCACATATTGCAAACATTCATCTTTTAGATCTAATGTTTTAGTAGGATGCCCTAAATTTTACTGCCTATTCCAGAATAAATGATTAATCCAATTTGTAATTTTGTTTGTGAGAGTAATGCTATCCTGAAAATGTAACCACTGAACAGGAAAGTATCTTTTATCTGTGACCCAGTTCACCTCAAATGTTTCACCATTAGCAGAAAATACGCTTTTATCGGTCACTAGTGGAGTAACATAAACTCGCATAAACTGTACTTAAAGGATTGTGTTAGTTGAGACACTGATTTAATCTGGAGTTAGATACACGTATCACATGGGCTGCTGGAAACTGGTGAGGTTTTGGACCTAGGAAATGACAGACAACCTAGATAAACTTCACTTAGTTCCCTTTTTCCCACCTTTATCACACACATATCCACACAGGAGGATATTAGTGACATTTAACTGATCCGTTTGGCAGTCATAGAAAGGGAGGGGGGAATGACAGAGTTAAATACAATTAAGAGAAAGCTATACCCTGAAAAATTTTTGCTAGAATAATTAAGAAGTGACTTAGTTTTTCACTACATCTGTGTCTTTGGGGTAAATACCCAGGAGTGCAATTGTTGGGTCACAGGGTAGTTCCATTTTTAAATATTTGAGGAACCTCCACACTGTTTTCCAAAGTGGCTGTACCAACCTGCATTCCCATCAACAGTGTAAGAGGGTTCCCCTTTCTCCACAACCTCTCCAACATTTGTTGTTTCTTTCCCTGTCCATATGCACCCCAATATTCATAGCAGCAATGCCCATAGTAGTCAAACTGTGGAAAGAGCCAAGATGCCCTTCAACAGATGAATGGATAAAGAAGATGTGGTCCATATACACAATGGAATATTACTCAGCCGTCAGAAAGGATGAATACCCAACTTTTACATCCACATGGATGGGACTGGAGGAGATGATGCTAAGTGAAATAAGTCAAGCAGAGAAAGATAATTATCATATGGTTTCACTTATTTATGGAACATAAAGAATAGCATGGAGGACATTAGGAGAAGGAAGGGAAAAAGAAGGGGAGGAAATCGGAGGGAGAGATGAACCATGAGAGACTATGGACTCTGAGAAACAAACTGAGGGTTCTAGAGGGGAGGGGGGGATGGGTTAGCCTGGTGATGGGTATTAAGGAGGGCACGTACTGCATGGAGCACTGGGTGTTATACGCAAACAACGAAATCAAAAACTAATGATGTATTGTAGGGTGACTAACATAATATAATAAAATAAAAAAAAAAGTGACTTAGTGACTGCCATTCAATAGAATTTCATTGTAAACCCCAGGTAATCACATGTAAAACAGTGTTTATTTCCTCAAGTTCATGGGCCCTGACCCCTACTTTGTGATGCAGATAGGAAATTATCCCTGCACTAGGCTACCTTTCTTGATCCCTTTTATTGTCTTCTTGCAGCCATTTCACTGTTCCTGCTACAGTTGTTATTTTGCCTCAACATGTTTCTGGGATGGTTTTTGTTGTTTGTTTGTTTGTTTAGGGTTTTATTTGCTTGTTTTCTTTGTTTTCCAAAAACAGCAGAGAACTTTCCACTGTGCCTGTTCCTGTGGTTTAGTGGTAGGCCCATCTACCCCAATATGAGGAACAGGGACATTTTAAAGGGGGACACTGTACAAAACGAAGGACCTTTCTTTCTTTTCTTTCTGTGAGAAGCAGTTTGGGACTAGTAGAAAGAACACAGATTTTGTAGTAGACAAAGATTTGAACCTTGTTCCACCACTTATCATTGGTGTGACTTGTCTCTAGTTATTTGCACCTCTTTAAGCCTTTGTTTCCTGAATTTTAAGATGGAGACATCTGATACCTTTAGAGGGTTTAAATGAGATAACATAGGATGCCTGGGTGGCTCAGTCAGTTAAGTGTCTGCCTTCAGCTCAGGTCAAGAACTCAGGGTCCTGGGATTGAGCCTGGTGTCAGGCTCCCTGTTGAGCAGGAATTCTGCTTCTCCCTCTCCCTCTGCCCCTGCCCGGCCCTTCACTTGTGCTCTCTCTCTCAACATAAAATCTTTATATAAATATAATAAATAAATACATGAGATAATACATATAAAATGCTTAATGCAGTACCCACACTCTTTACTCATTCACCAAATTTATGTTGAGCTTCTAGCATGTTTCCAGAAAGGGTTTTTGTGCTAGACATTTAAAAGTGAACAGGCTATTAGGTATCTGACCTCACAGAACTTATATTTTTATAGATGCTTTTTTAAGGAATTAGTATTTTATAAGCTGTTGCTATAAGACACAATCCAAGAGGGAGAAGATACTCAGCACCTCTTTCTAGCTCTGATATTAACTTGCTAATGATACATCCATGGGCTTAAATGTGAAATGAGAGCAAGCAAAACTGTATGTATGCCTAAAACAGATTTTTTTAAGTTTTGTATTTCTGAGTTAACAAATACTGAAAGTGGAATACATATCAAGTCTGTCTTAAAATATTATGAGGGACTTCTGATTCTGGAAGCTTGGACTGGATGTACTTTTTTCTATTCATACCACTACACAGACCTAAAAGGCTGGACTATATATATATATATATATATATATGTGTATATATATATATATAGTTATATAATATGTATATATATTAACATATGAAGACTTTAAAAGTTGGAGAGAAGATGGCAGAGCACTAGGGACTTTAGGACCTTGGACCTTAGGACCTTGAAACACAGCGGTGGGTTTCCTGAATTTCCTTGTGCCTCATATATCCCAGAGTTGGGACTGGAGGAGCTAGCAAACTGGAAATGCCAAAGGAAATAGGCAATTTAAAAGGAACAAAAGACTGATTTCTCTAGCCGAAAGACCAGGGAAGGAACGGCACAAGAAGACAGACATTTTTAGATAATAACTGCTATGCTACCACCAAACATCACAGGAACAAAACAAAACAAAACAAAACAAAACAAAACAAAACAAACGTGGCCACAGTCGCACTCATACCAGTAAAGGTTACAAGGGCAACATAGGTATCAACACTCACCAGACTGTAATGAGGTACCAAAGCCCTCAAGGGGTGGTGTCAGAAAAGGCTTTGTAAGGAACCATGTACCCTGAGTAGGAAACTGAGCACCAACCCATTAGATGATAAAGCCCCCTCCCCATCTACCATCAGTATCAGCAGAAACCATGGCTGGAGAGCAGGTACCTTCATCCAGAAGTCATGAAGCAACTCTCCCCTTTCCCACTGGAATATGTTGGGGGGGGGGGTCCTATATCCATGAGAATAGTAGAAAGTCAAGACTTTTACCGTTGCCTTCCATGGCATCAGTGGAGGTCACCGGGTGAGCAGTAACAAGTCATACCTACTCTTCCCAGCCAGTGGCAAATCAGTAAATGCTTGTTGGGAGTGAAATTTCCCATCTTCACCCATCAGTAAGGAAGAGCATCCCCTTCCTCCAAGGGTCAATTGAGGCCAAATGGGCAAATTGGGCTTCTACTCCTACCTGAGAGTAATAAGGCTACACGCTCATCCCTTGCTGGAACAGTGTCAGAAGTAGCCAGCTAAAACAAAAGGTTTCAACAAGATTCAGAGCTCCATAACATAATATGCAAAATGTCCAAGTTTTAATGAAGTCATTCAGTATACCAAGAACTAAGAAGATCAGACTGAATGAAAAACAAAAAGACAAACAAAAAATGTCAACACCAAAAGAACAGAGATGTTAGAAATATGACAAATATTTTAGAGCATCCGTCATAAAATGTTTCAATGAGCAATTATAAACACACTTGAAACAAAGGAAAAAATAGAGCCTCAGCACAGAAATACAAGATCTAAAGAAGAGTGTTTTTAGAATTGAAAAATAAAATAAGTTAAATAAAAATTCCACAGATGGATTCAACAGAATACCAGCGCATAAGAATCAGTGAATTGAAAAAGAACATTAGAAATTATCCAATTTTAACAACAGAGAGAATATAAACAAAATGAATAGAGCTTCAGGGACCTGTGTGAGTTTAACAAAAATCTAATATCTTTTGTCATTGGGGTTCTAGAAGGAGAGGTAAAAGGGTGAGACTGAAAAAGTACTTGAAGAAATAATGGCTAAAAACCTATCAACTCTGGCAAAACATATCAACCTGGGAGATTCAAGAAGATAAGCAAATCTCATGGAGTATAAATTCAAAGAAATCCACACCAAAACAAATTATATATATTAATAGCAAGGAGAGAGAAACAACCTATAAGGGAAATCTAATTTAAATGACAGGGAGTTTCTCATCCAAAATCATGGAGTCCAAAACGAAATGGCACAATGTTTTTCAAATGTTGAAAGAAAATAAATGTAAACCAGAATCCTACATTCAATGAGACTATCCTTCAGGAATGAAGAGGAAATTAAGACATTTGTCACCAGCAGAGTTACCTAAAGGAATTTCTCAAAACAGAAAGGAGTGATACAGAAGGAATCCTGAAATATCAGAAGGAAGAAAGAACACAGGAATCAAAATTATAGGTAAATATAATAAATTTTCCTTTCCCTCTTGAGTTGTCTCATTGATACTTGGTGGTGGAAGCAGAAATTCCAGCACTATGATTTGGTTCTAAATTTCAATAGAGGTCATAGTTCAGGCAACTATATTATAAAAGGAAGTAAGGAAGTAAGTTTTCTAAATTTTATTCAAATTGGTAAAACTGACACCATGAATATGCCGATTGAACATCCTATGACTTTCAACCATGACTTTCAACAAGTGATAGAAAAACTAGACAGAATACCAGAAGATATAGAAAACCTCAGTAACACCACCAAGAGGATATAATTGACATTTATAGAATACTCCACCCAAACACATTAGAATGCACATCTTTTTCAAGTACCCATGAAGCATATACTAAGATAAACCCTATCCTGGAACATAAAACAAACCTCAAAAGTCTTAAAAGACTTGAAATCACACAGAATGTATTTTGAAATCACAAAGAGTTTATTCTGTCGCAATGGTATCATACAAAAGTCAGTACAAAAATCAAGATGATACTCAAATATTTAGAAGCTGAACCAGGCACTTCTACATAATACATGGATCAAAGAGGAAGTCTCAAGGGAAATTTTTTAAAATGCATTGAACTAAGTGAAAATGATAATGCAGCATATCAAAATTTGTAGGACACAGCTAGAATAGTGCTGAGAGGACAAATTATACAATTAAATGCATACATTCGAAATGAGTAAGTCTCAAATCAATAATATTAGCTTCCACGTCAAGAAACTAGAGGAAGAATAAAGTAAACCCAAATCGGGAAGAAGAAAGGAAATAAACTGCAGAAATCAATGACAGTGAAGACGGAAAACAATAGAGAAAAATCAGTGCAACAAAAAGCTAGTTCTTCCGAAAGATCAAGGGAATAAATAAACCGCTAGTGAAACTGACAAAAAGGAGAGACGACATACATTATCAATATTAGAAATTAAACCAGAGATATCATTACAGAAACTTCTCAATTCTGTCTTGAAACAGAACAAAAATGAATTATACTATAGACCAATATCCATCATAAATATTGATGCAAAAATTTTTACCAAAATATGAGCAAGTCGGACTCAGTAGTATATAGAAAGCATTATATACCACGATCAGTGGTATTTATTCCAGAAATGAAAGGCAGTTTCAATATTTGAAGCTTAATCAATTTAATACAAAATGTCAACACTCTAAAAAAGACAAATCGCATGATCGATTGAAGTAGAAAAAACATTTTACAAAATTCACTCCCACTCATGATAAAAACTATCAGAAAAAAAAAGTAGAAATTGAGTGGAACTTTATTGTGGATTTTGTTGAAAAGAGCCCCAAACTGGAAACAACCCAGATGTCCTTCAACAAGTGAGTAATTACACAAATTGTGGTATATTTACCATGAAATATGACTCAGCAACAGAAAGGAACAAACTATTGATGCATACGAGAATCTCTGTAGAATTCTACTGAATGGAAAAAGCAAATTCCACAGTTAAAAACTATATGATTCCATTTATAGAATATTTTTGAAATGCTAAAATTAGAGAGACGGCGGACAGATTAAACGGCAGCCCAGAGGTAAGGGGAGGGAGGAGTCGAGCGGAAGAGGAAATTGGGCGTGGCTGTATAAAGAAGGGATCCTCACCGGGATGCAGATGTTCTGGATTTTGCCTTTATCACTGTCAAAATTCTGGGTGTGATATGGCACTGCAGATTTCAAAATGTTATCATTGGGAAATTGGGTAAAGTGTACAAAAAAAAAAAAGTTCTGCTGTGTTATTTCTTGCAACTGCATGTGCCTCTATAATTATCTCCAAGTTTAATTTTTTTTTTTTTTTTTAAGTAATGAGTGCCAGGTTGGACAACTAAGGGAGAAAAAAAAACAATGAATGAGAGTGGCAAACATATTTATCCAAAATATTTTCTGAAGTGATACACATCAGGAACAGTAATTCCAAATGGTAGAATTCTCAAAGGATAGAAACAAAAACAAACCACAGTTTATGTTTTGTATAACTTTGTTCTCCATCACATTATGAGTATGTGATTCTAATGACCTGTGTTTTTTTTAAATGAAATATTTATATGACTTTTCTTACAGAAAATGTAAGCAAAATTTCAATGGTAAATTTATTTCTCTATTTTACATGAGAGTTATAGTTAATTATGTTGACAAAGATTAATTATTATTTCAAAAAGTACATAAAGACTTCCTCTTTAACCTAAGATAATTGAGAATCATTAGGATAACTCCCAATTGAGAAATATGTTCAAAAGAAATTACTACTATTAATATGAAAATACAATAGAGACATATATAATTATTGAAACTAATGCCAGAAATTCTTTTCTTTGAAAGTTCCTATCTCGGAGCACCTGGCTGGATCAGTCAGTGGAGCAAGCGACTCTTGATCTCAGGGTTGTGAGTTTGAGACCCATGCTGGGTATAGAGTTTACCTAAAAATAAAATGAAAAAAAGGAAGTTTCTATCCCTATCTATCTATCTATCATCTATCTATCTTTTATCTATATATCCTCTGTCTATCTGCAAAGGAACAGTCAGGAATTAAAAATGTAAAATAAAAGTTTTAAGTCAATGCAGAGTTATAGGCCAGGGTTACTGAGGACACTCCTTATCTACAACATGAAATGTCACCATCAAAGTTTTTGATAATTAATTTTATTGCAAGCATAAAAAAATATGAAGTCCATACTTCAGAAAGAAAAGCAATTCCATATAGGAAGAAAATCTACCTTTTTCATATAGTAGAGGCAAAGTTTTTCAAATTTGATGCAAATGGAGATGATAAATATACAAAATATTTTAAAATCTAAGTTTATTTTTATTTTTTTGCTTACACTATTCATTGATTCTTTATTCTTCATTCAATAACTAATATTTAGTCCTGATTTTTCAAGGTTTTTGATACTATGCAATTCAAAATCTCAGGGTTTCAAGGACTCATGGATGGGAACAATTGATAAGTATTGAATATTTTAACAAATTTAATTCTGAGGATTATGTAGTAATTTTGTCAATGCTTAGACAAGTCTAATGTCCTCTGGCGTAGTATGGAGTTTAAATAGGATGAGAATAAACAAATGTATTGTTTATTAAATATTTATCAGCATATTGGAATTTAAATTAATTGTTGAAATTCCCTCAGTATACTCATGAGAAAACTAACACTCAAATGTCACAATTACTGTGTGCCACAGAAGCAGGACTAAATCCTAGATGTCAAAGTCTTAAGCCAAATAAGAAATCTTAACCATGTAGCAAAAATGTAATGATATTTGAGACAAGTCTTCCTATTTGTTTAACTGTAGAATTAGGTTTTGCACAGCCATAGGTAACAAAGTTAAGCGTCATCTAATGCTAGGATTTCTCCTACACTTTAGCAATTCCCTAAAGCTTAGAGAATATGATCACATAGCATCTACTACATTGTATTCGTCACATTTTATTGTTCCCCGAAGGATATTGAATTCCTTGAAGTCAAACACTTTATCTTACACAGATTTGCATTCCTAACACTTAAAATGTATTTGGCTTTTGGTAAGATCCTAAAACAGATATATTTTTGTTTGGTTTTTTTTTTTTAAGATTTTATTTATTTATTTATTTGGCAGAGAGAGGGAACACAAGCAGGGGGAGTGGGAGAGGGAGAAGCAGGCTTCCCGCCAAGTAGGGAGCTCAACAACGCGGGGCTGGATCCCAGGACCCTGGGATCCTGACCTGAGCAGAAGGCAGACGCTTAAGGACTGAGCCACCCAGGCACCCCCTAAAACAGGTATATTAATAGAATTTTCTGTACTAAAGAGAGGCACAGAAAGGAATACGATTTACTAATTATTGAATTGTGCCTTATCAAGTTAAGATTCGTTTCACTCAGTATGCTTGCCAATAGCCTGAAATACTTATAAGTCAGGGACAAGCCAAACTGCCATTCTGGCCACCACATCTTTGCTTAAATATTTCCATAAAGATTGGGAGAAACTAGATGATCAATAGTTCTCTGATGTTTACAAAGAAGGTGGAAGACTGGATTAAAAGAACATGAGATGTAAATGGTCAAGTTTTGAGTGTTGAACAGTAATGTCTTTTTTATATAGAATTTATTATCATATTATTTTCATTTTTATCAGGATTATAATTATTATCTCATCATTGCTTTCCTCTATCACTACTTATAAGAACAAACTTTAATCCGATTCCTTGATTTATGCAGATAAATACAACAGGTTCCTCAGCTAGGGATGAGACTGCTGAACTGTGCTTCTATTCCTAGGTGATGTGAAGAAGCAAGGCAGTAGGGAGGAGGCAGGGCATACAAATGGGAAATGTATGCATGTAAAATTTTTTCTCTTCTAGTAGGCTTGTATTTGTGAAGGAGCTATAATATCTGAGGAGGTGAACATTCATGCCTAGAAATGAACCATCAGTGCCTGCAGTAAAAGGATGTGAATGCAATCCTAAAAAAAGGTAGTGTTCTTGTTAAAAACACTGAACATTCTTTACCTAAACTGGGACAGAGAGTGGGCAGGTCACCCACAGACTCCTAATAGTTCATACACCATGAAACAGGAATAACAATGACTTTATTTGGGCTGAGGAGATGGATTCTGGTCTTCTGCTAGCGACAAGAAATTTACAGCAGAAACGGGACATAACCTTTTTGAGCCTATGGAATCTTTGAAGAGGGTGATGATCACTGAGACAAAATAGAAAATATATGAACAGATTTGCCATGAAATCCATGTATTTTTATGGAGCACCAACTAAAACTAATCATTATCAATGTGTATCATCTCATGAAGAATAGTCAACTGCAACTGAATTTGCATTGCTGTGGATCAACCTAGTTAATTAGCTTATTTCTCTATAGTCAAAATAAAGTTGCAGTGCCAGTTCTTTTTGATATACGTGTTTATAAAACTCTATGGGTGATAGACAATGGGGAGGTTATGTGCTATGGTGAGGGCTGTGAATTGTGCAAGACTGTTGAATCACAGATCTGTACCTCTGAAACAAATAATACATTATATGTTAAAAAAAAAAAAGAAAAGGAAGAAGAAGATAGCGGGAGGGGGAGAATGAAGGGAGGGAAATCAGAGGGGGAGACGAACCATGAGAGACTATGGACTCTGAGACACAAACTGAAGGTTCTCGAGGGAGGGGTGTGGGGAGAAGGGTTAGCCTGGTGATGGGTATTAAGGAGGGCACGTTCTGCATGGAGCACTGGGTGTTATATGCAAACAGTGAATCATGGAACACTACATCAAAAACTAATAATGTAATGTATGGTGATTAACACAACATAATAAAAAAAAAACTCTATTATCTGATACTCAGAGTTTTCCTATTCTGAGAGGCTACAACTCGAGCTTAAAAATTAATTGATATTTTCATGCTAGAAGTCGACCATTTAAGTCTTGTTTCTTAGACCACTGAAATTAAAACAAACCATTGTTACACGTCTCCAGGAAGCAGTCAGAGATATGCCACAGAGAGTCAGAATTATAAACTATAGGGCCAAGGGGTCCAAAGCCTGGTTGTATTAGATGGTGGATAGGACAAAACATTTTTCACACATGAAAATGTGTGAAATGTTTATTGTAAAAAAATAAACGTAACACCAGTACTGACTTTTACAGTGAACCCTTTGCTTTTATAGATATTCTGACAACGTAGGCTTTTAATGTGGGTATAATTCTATCGATATTTTAATGTAATTCTTGATGTTTGGCTTTAAGATTTACCATTTTACCATTTACTATTTTCTGTTCCCTTTGCTGGTTTTCTTTGTTTCTCACTTTTTCCTTGCCTGTCTTCCTTTGAATTATTTTGATAGCTTTAGAATTGCATTTTAACAACTGGCTTTTTTAGCTAAACTTTTCTGCATTACTTTTCTAGAGTTTGTTTTAAGATTACAACATGCATTCTCAATGTGTCAGGGTCTTCTTCTATGTACTGTTGTAGCACTCACCATCATATGGGTCATTTACTACACCCCCTTTCTCTTTATGGTAGAGTTTTCATGTGTATTATATCACATATTTTCTGAACCCAAGAAGACAATGTTCACAATGTTTATTTTAATTGATCATATGCACTTAAAAATTACCATTTCCAATGTTTTTATATGCATTCCTGAGTATGTAAGGATCTATACTCTATCATCTCCTGCAGTCTGAAGAAATTCCTTTAGCATCGCTTGTAGTACAAGTTTATTGGAATTAAATATTGAATTCTCTTCATTTCTCTTAAATCTAAAAATATATTTAGTTCACCTTCATTCTGGAACGATATTTACTCTGAGTATAATCTCCACTTTGACAGATTTTATTTCTGTAGCATTTGAAAGATATTGCTTCATTTTCTTCTGGCCCTTATTATTTTTGGTGAGATCAGTGATCATTTGAGTATTTGCATAACTATATATAATGTCTTTTTTTAAGATTGCTTTAAAAATATTCTTCTTATATTTTTTCCTCAGTTCGATTATTGTGTTCTTAGACATGAGTGTTGTTACCTTAACTAATGTTTCGTTGAACTTCTTGCATGTATAAATGCATGTACTTTACCATATTTAAAAACTTGTCAGCCATCACTTCTTTAAACATTTACATTTTAGTACTGATTATCTTTTTCCTCTTCTTATGGGGCAGGCCTTTTGTTGTTTTCTAATTGGTCTCAAGGCTTTTTCTATTTTTTTAAATTAATTAATTAATTATTTTTTTTTTTTAGAGAGGGAGCATGGCAGGGAGGGGCAGAGGGAAAGCGAGAGGGAGAATCTCAAGCAGATTCCCTACTGAGCACAGAGCCCTACTCAGGATTTGCTCTCACAACACTGAGATCATGACCTGAGCCAAAATAGAGTTGGCTGCTTAACTGACTGAGCCACCCAGGCTCCCCCATCCTGTTATACTCTTCCCAGGTGGATTGTTTGTGGTATGAGACATTTAACTTTGTTGGCATCAAACTATATTTCCATCTTTAGGGCACACATTAATATCAGCTCCGTCCTTTCAGCTTCAGCTGAGCTGTTCAGAGTCTGTTCAATGAATGTGTAATTCAGTGGACAGGTAAGAAATGTTGGCAGAGTTTACAGGAAACTCCATCTTGGTTCTCTTATGTGAGATTCCTCCCTCATTTTCCAGAACTTGTGACTAACTTAAACTAAAATATTTTAGTTTTCAAATCAAAAAGCCTAACGTCTCTGGGGCTCCTGCGTAGCTCAGATGGTTAAGCATCTGCCTTTGGCTCAGGTCATGATCCCAAGGTCCTGAGATCAAGACCCACATCGGGCTCTGTGCTCAGCAGGGAGTCTGCTTCTCCTTCTCCCTTTGCCTGCCTGTCTGCCTACTTCTGATCTCTCTCTCTCTGTGTCAAATAAATAAATAAATAAAATCTATTTAAAAAATGACTAAAGTCTCCCCTCAGAGTTCTAGGGGAACTGCATGGCACAGATGAGGCCTCTCCTTAGCAAAAGCTGTAAAATAAACACACACACACAGACACACATACATACACACACACACACACACACACAGAATGAAGTCACCTACTGCATTCCCTATTCCAAATTATTTATTTCATTTACAGTCAGCTTATGGGTTGCTTTCCACTGTTTTCTGTATTTTGTAAATGGTTTATACTCGTCATCTGGGAGAGAGGTGGTCAAATACGAGCCTCTTGGCCATTGCCTAAAGCAGAACCTAAAGATAATTAATTTTAATATTAAGATGAACTGGAATATAGGCAAAAAAGTAAGTTTAAGATCTTCTGGTAAAACTGGACTGCAGAGTCAGTCAGCTATTGGCCCAGATGTACAAAACACCAACCAGGCTATCTAGATCTTGATGTTGATCCAGACAAAACTGTTCCTGCCATTCATATAATGTACTTCAATTTTTATGTAAATTCAAAACCTTATGGAACTTATTTTTCACATTTTCAGGAATATACACTTACTATCTATTTAAAAGACAAAAATTCAAACCCTTAAAAAAGACTAAAAGTTTTTGAAAAACAAACTTCTCATGTTGACAGTGACATAGAATTTTCCACCCCATATTTCTAAATAAATAATACATTTTTTGAGTTCCTCTGCATTTAGTAGCATGGCTGTAAATTATTTTTGAAAAGGATTGTTTTAGTGGAGAGATCACTTTTAAAAATATAATGTGGCATAAGTGAAAAAGCTGATGGTTTCCATTTTTATGCTTCAAATAATAGACAATTTATATTCAAAAGAGTTTAAGAAAACATACATTTTGTTGATTTTCTGAAGGTGTTACTTTTTTGGCTTGTTATTTTTTCTGGCAGTTTTAATAAGTCTTTTCTAGAAATTCTGCACGTGATTCAAGTCATGACCCATCATCTGCCTTACATAGACTTTTCAGGGGAACTTCATTCCCAGAAGGGAAGGTCTTTTGAGTCTTGAGATAAAAGAGGGTATGGAGCTTTCATTTCTTCGAGTTACTTATTTGGAAAGCAGAAAGTGCAGACAGTTTTTAACCAATCATGCAAAATTAGGCATTTGTGTGTTCTCATTCAGAATAAGTTATAGTTTCTGTATCCCTTTGAGAAGATGAATTTTGGACCTTGGATTAGCAAAGCCAACAGAATCATATACAATATGGTTTCTTGAATTCCTGCTGAGGCTTTTGCCTATGAAGTCTTTTTGACCCACATGTTGCACTCACTAGGCTAATCATTTACTCTTTGTTCTATAAATTCTACCAGAAGAAATTTTTTTCTCTCTAAGTTTACTTGGATGGTTTCATTTCTTAAGGACTGATTGCCTCAGGTAAAAACATTGTATCACTGACAAATGTTGAAATTAAAATCAAGACAATCTATTTTTTAAAGACTTATTAATTTATTTCTAGAGGGAGAGAGTGTGAACAGGGGAAGAGGCTGAGGGAGAGGGAGAGAGAGAAACAGAGAGAAAAGCAGACTCTCCACTGAGCAGGGCGCCCAATGCAGGGCTCCATCTCATGATCCTGAGATCATCACCTGAGCTGAAATCAAGAGTCAGTTGCCTAGGGGCGCCTGGGTGGCTCAGTCATTAAGTGTCTGCCTTCCACTCAGGTCATGATCCCAGGGTCCTGCTCAGTGGGAAGCCTGCTTCTCCCTCTCCCACTCCCCCTGCTTGTGTTCCCTCTCTCATGGTCTCTCTATCTTAAATAAATAAAATAAATAAAATCTTAAAAAAAAAAGAGTCAGTTGCCTAACAGGCTGAGCCACCCAGGTGGCCCTAAGAAAATATTTTTATAATTCACTTATTTAGCATCATATTTAGTGAACTCACCATGGACCCGCCCCCAGATTATGTGAATATATATTGATGAACAAGAATTGTCCCTATTTTAAGGAACTTCTCTAGATTATGTGGCCATGTGTATATTCTATTTACACTTCTATTAATTTTTTTAAAAGACTTTATTTATTTATTTGATGGAGAGAGATACAACGAGAGAGGGAACACAAGCAGAGGGGGTGGGAGAGGGAGAAGCAGGCTTCCCGCCGAGCAGGGAGCCCGATGCGGGGCTCGATCCCAGGACCCTGGGATCATGACCTGAGCCAAAGGCAGTCGCTTAACGACTGAGCCACCCAGGCACCCCTACACTTCTATTAATTATTTTCATTAATTCTGACTCAAATATTCTTTTAATTTAGTTACCTTTATGTGTTTTCTTTGGTACTCAACAGGTTCTTTGAAAAAAAAAATTGCACAAGATTGTTAAATACTTTGATGATAATAATCATTAAAAGAACAAAAGTTTTCATCTTCACTAAACTTACACAGTTTCTTAAAATAAGTAAAAATGCAAAGTAAACTTTATCTTAACTATTTTTTCCTTAATTCAAATAGTGTTTATTTTTCTATTAAGGGAAGAAAAAGTATGAGTTTAGAATGAACATCATTTAAAATATATTTGAAAGCTATAGCCGACACTTAACTTTCCAAAAATTGTGCAGTGATATTAGAGCAATTCCTCATTTATCTGACAGTATTTGCTAGAAATGAGTCTTGCAGATATCTTGATGCTTATTTCTTCACATGGCCAAACAATCTATTTATAACCATTGTTGATAAATGCAGACTGACAGACTTTTAAATATTTTTTGTTAATTCAGGCCCAATATTATAAACATTCATTATAGTTCATATTTAATTCTGCCAACTTTCTAATTCTTCATGGTCAGGCTGTCTCACATCAATGATCATTTTAGTGACTGTGTGGGCCTCTAATAGATTTTTCAGCTTCTATTCTTTTTTAAGGGATAGAAAACCATACAATCAGTTGTATTTTGAGTCACCATTGATTGTGGAAGATTTAAAAACAAAACAAAACAAACAAACAAAAAATTCATAGATTCTGCCCAATGAAGAAAAGAGCATGATTGAAGAATAAAGCAAAAGAAGATCTTTTGTTACAGATATTGATGAGACCTAAAGTCCCTTTTCCATAGCATGTTTGTTTTGATTATAAATGAAATAAATTCTCATTTTATAACATTTACATAATGCATTCATTGACAGAAAAGACTTTTTAAAAAACATTATTACCTGGCTGAGTTACTGTTTTTGAATATTTGCTTCTAGTTAGCATAAAGAAATCTGTATCATATCATTTTCACCACATATCAATGCAAAACATTAAGTTTCTTTCCATTTTTATAGCTCCTTAAAAGTATAATTAACATACAATAAACTACAAATATTTGAAGTATATACTTTGATGAGTTTTGATACATAATACAGTTACAAAACCATGAATGCAGTGAAGACACAGCATACCTATCATCACCGAAATTTTCTCATGCTCTTTTGTAAATCCTCCTTGAGTCCCCCTTCTCATGGCAGGTCTCACTTCCTCCCTCAAATTACCACTGATATGCTTTCTTTGGATATACCTTAGTTGCATTTCTTATAATTTTTATGTGAATGGATTCATACAATACTACCACTTCTTGTATGACTTTAAATTTTTTGATATTTTAATAGGTGTGTAGTGGTATTTCATAATAGCTTTCATTTCCCTAATAGCCAATAATGTTGAACATCTTTATGTTCTATGTGAACATTTTTATTGTAAGTGAAATAAAATAGTCTGTTTTCTTAGTATTGCTTCTGGAGAGTTGAATATATATTCTGGATACAAATTTATTATCAGATATATAATTAGAAAATATCTTCTGCCATACTATGTCTTGTTTTTTTATTCTCTTAACCATGTCTTTTAAAGAGCAGAAATTCTTAATTTAAATGAAGTCTAATTTATCAATTGTTTGTCAGTATTATACTTTCAGTGCTATATCTAAGAAATCTTTGCCTAATCCAAAATCACAAAGATTTTCTCCTATATTCTCTGTCAAAATTGTATTAGTTCTAGGACTTACACTTTGGTCGATAATTGATTTTGAGTTAATATCTGTATATGATATGAGATGTAGATTGAAGTTCTTTTTTTTTGCATATAGATAGGTAATTTTTCCAGCACCATTTATTGAAATATCCATTGAATTGACTTTGTACTTTTGCTGAAATCAACTGGCCACATTTCTGTGAGTCTATTTTTGAAATCTTTTTTCTGTATCTGTGGATGATCATATGCTGTTCATTATATAGTCTCAATATGATAAATTGTATTAATTGATTTTCAAATGTTAAACCAGCATTCTTGGAATGAATTCTAAATGGTAATGAATCATGATCATTACATAGTGTTCAGTTTGATTTGCTAAAATTTTGTTAAGAATATTTGCATCTGGTTTGTGAGAAATATTTTTTATACTTCTCTTTCCTTGTAATGTGTTTAGTTGGTTTTGGTATTAGGTGGTGATGCTGGTGTCATAGAATGAATTGGAAAGAATTACCTCCTTTTATATTGTCTACAAGAGTTTATGTACAAAACATTCATTCAGTGTTTCATAGAATGCGTCAGTGAAACCATTCAAGGCTGAAGTTTTCTTATAGTAATATCTTTGGCTATGAATTCATTTTTAAGTAGGTACAAAGCTTTTTTACATTATTTCTTCTTGAGTCATCTTTGATAGTTGTATTTACAAGAAATTTGCCTTTTTCCTCTAAGTTATCAAATTTATTGGCATTAATTGGTTCATAATATCCCCATATTATTCTTTTAATATCTATAGAATATTTAGTTATGCCACCTCTCTCATTCAAGATAGTAGTAAGTTGTGTTTTTCTTTTTTTCCTTCATAAATTTAGCTAGAATTTTTTCAATTTCAGTAACCTTCACAAAAGAAATTGTTTAGGGTTACACTGATTTCAGTATTGTTTTTTTCTGTATTCTATTGTAATGATTTTTGTTTTTATCTTTATCATTGCTTTTTTCTTGTTTTCATTGTATCTAATTAGAACTTCTTTTGCTAGTTCTTTAAAGATTTATTTATTTTAGAGAGAGAGAGTGTGCACGTGAGCAGAAAAAGAGACAAAGGGAGAGGGAGGAGAGAAATACACTCCTTGCTGAGCATGGAGCCCTATGTGGAGCTCGCTCGATCCCATGACCCTGAGATCATGACCTGAGCCGAAATCAAGAGTCAGATGTTCAACTGAACAACCTAGGTGCCCCTTCTTTTTCTAGTTCTTTAAAGTGGGTGCTGAAGTCATTGATTTGCAACTTTTTTTTTCTACTATGTCTATATTCATTGATACAAACTTTCGTCTTGGGGCACCTGGGTGGCTCAGTTGGCTAAGCCTCCGACTCTTGGTGTCTGCTCCCATCATGATCTCCAGGGTCATGGGATCTAGCTCCATGCTCAGCAAGGAATTTGCTTGAGATTCTCTCCCTCATCCTCTGTCCCTCCCCTCACTTTCTCTTTCTCTAAAATAAAATAAAATAAATCTTAAAAAAAATTCCTCTTAAGCACTACTTACACTGCATTTGACAAATTTTGATATGCTGTTTTTTTGTTTTCATTGTTTAAAATACTTTCCCTTTCAGTTTAAAATAATTCATTTAAAATAATATTTAAAATAATTTTAAAAATTCAGTTTAAAATAATCTCCCTTTTGATTTTTTTCTACAACCCATAAATTATTTAAGCATCTGCTATTCAGTTTTCAAATATTTGGGTAATTTCCAGATATTTTCTAGTATTGACTTCTACTTTAGTTCCATTGTTATTTGAGGACATCCTTGCATTAAATTATTTTTTAAATATTGAGACTGGTTTTATTGCTTAAAATTATGGCCTCTAATGGTAAATGTTTTTTATATACTTGACTAATATGTTTTCTGCTGTTGTTGGGTGAAGTGTTCTATAACTGCCAATTAGGTCATGCCTGTTGATAGTGTTTTTCTAGTCTTAAATCCTTACTGATTTTGTCTGCTCATTATAACAATTATTGTGAAAGAAGCATTGAAAGGTATTTTATGTTGTGAAAAGTTGTTGAAATCTTGAGCAATAACTGTGGATTTGTCTAGTTCTCTTTATAGTTCTATCAGTTTCTGTTTTATGTATTTTGAAGCTTTGTTTTATTTTAAGAATTATTGTGGATTGTCAGATAGATTTATCTTTATGAAATGATGTTCTTTATCCCCCATAAAATTCTTTGATCAGAAAACTATTTTGTCTGATATTAACATAGGCACTCTTACCTTCTTTGGATTAATTATATAAATAATCTTCCATCCTTTAACTTTTAATTTATCTATACCTTTATATTTGAAGTGGGGTTTTTTATAGATTGCAAATACTTGGATGCTACTTTTTAAATCCTATTTCTATCTCTCTGTCTTTTCATTGTTGTGTTTAAACCATTTGTTTTTAATGTAATTACTGAAAAGAATGGGCTTATATCTACTGTTTTATTTGTTTTTAATTTGTACCTTCTGTACTTTTTATATTTTCTCCCTCTGCTTTCTTTGAGGTTGAGAACTTTATAACTCATTTTATCTCCATTGTTTTCTTATTAACTATACCTTTTATTTTAATAATATATGTATAATACATATAATTATTTTATTTTAATTATTAGTGGTTAATTTAGAGTTTATAGTTTTGTGTGTTCATTTTAGTACTTTGTTTTAAAGATTTATTTATTTTAGAGAGAGAGAGTATATGGTGGGAGGGACAGAGGAAGAAGGAGAGACAGACCCCCAAGCAGACTCCCTGATGAGTGTAGAGCCCCACATGGGGCTGGATCCCTAGGACCCTGATATCATGACTCGAGCTGAAACCAAGAGTCAGATGCTTCACGGAAGGTGCCACCCAGAGGCCCCTATTTTAGTACTTTAAAAAAAAATGTATTCCACCTCCTCCTGTCTTGGATTTTTTCTTGTATTTTTGTTATTTTTTTCCTTTTTCCCTCTTATATAATGTGCCCCCAACACCCCATCCAATTTTAAGCAGTATGAATATGGCAAGCCTTGGTGTAGCTTTCTTCGTGTTCCATGTTCTTTGAGTTCATGGAACTTATTAGCTCTTCTCTCTTCTTCAGACACTCCAGTTATAGAGTTACAATAGGATGCTTGAAGTCATCCCATAATTCACTGATGCTATTTTCATTGTTTTCCAGTTTGTTTTGTCTCTATATTTCATTTCAGATAGATTCTATTTCCATATCTTCAGGTTCACTACTTGTTTGTTTTTTTCCTGAAATGTCTAATATACTGTGAATTATATTAATTGCACTTTTTATTTCAGACATTATAGTTTTCTTCTCTAGAATTTTGATTTGAGTCTTTTTTATATCTTCGGTTTTGTTGCTTACCATCCTCAATCTTTCATTTGCCTTCTTAAACATGTTGAATATAATTACATTAACTGTTTTAATGTCCATGCCAATTAATGCTATTATTTGCTGCATTTCTGTATTGATTTTTACTCTCCTCATAGGTTGTATTTTTCTGCTCATTCTCACATATGGTAATTTTTATTGCGAATTTTACATCTTTGAGTGTATATATTCATACACATGCATTTCCTATAAACATTCTTTAACTTTGTTATGAAGTTAAGTCACTTGGAAACAATTTGGTCCTTTTGAAGCTTTTTTTATAAGGTTTTTTGGGTAGGATAACAGTAGTCATTAGTTTAAGGCTAATTTTGTGCTGCTACTTAGGTGATTTCTTTCTGAGTACTCTACCTGATGTCTTATGAATTATAGGTCTTTTCCATTCTGGTTGATGGGAAGACAAACAATTTTCAGCCATGTGTGAGTTTTAAGGGTTATTCTCTTCAATCCTTCCACATGATTCTTTCCTCAGACTTAGGTATTTTCTTCACATATATGTGTTTATCAGTATTTAGTTGAAGTCTGAAGATATCTGGGGCTCTATCTTTTTGCAGCTCTGCCCTCTTAAGCATGCTGCCCATGAAACTATAGCCACCTTGGTTTCCTTGGACTCTCAACTCTGTCTTTCAACTCAAGGAGATTTCCAGGCTCTGCCTAGATTCCCTTTCCTTGCCATGTGGCTTAGAAATTCTTTCCTGACAATAAGCTTGGATAATTGTAGGGCTCACCTATTTCATTTCCTCTCTTTCAGGGATTACTGTTCTTTGCTGCCTGATATCCATTACCTAAAAACTGTTGGGTGTTTTTTGTCTTTTTTTTTTTAATATTGTGTCTTATTTTAAGTTGTTTCCTACGGGAGGATAAATCCAGTTCTGTTAGTCCATCTTGGTCAGAATTGCAAGGCTTTCATTAAGTTATTTAAAGGATTACTTTTGGGGGCACCTGGGTGGCTCAGTCAGTGAAGTGTCTGCCTTCGGCTCGGGTCATGATCCCAGGGTCCTGGGACTGAGCCTTATGTCAGGCTCCCTGCTCAGTGGGGAATCTGCTTCTCCTTCTCCTTCTGCCCCTCCCCACAGCTCATGCTCTCTTGCTCTCTCTCAAATAAATAAAATAAAGTGGATAAGGTATTACTGGTAAATACATTAAAATGATTTAATGTATTTAATGCAAACTAACCTTTGTTTAAATATGTATGCCTATAATTATTCCTTATTTTTGTATGTTCAATATTATAATGAATTTTTGTCCCTATAATATTATGATCAATATTTTTGTAAATAAATATTATTATTTATCTCAGATTATTCTGCCAATTAATTATTAGAAGTAAATGCTACTAGTCAAAATATATAACTATTTTAAATCCCTTGATGGATTTTACTTCTATCTTCAATAATGTTTTAAAATACTGACTTTCTGAATAGCCTTTATTACAGCTAAGAAGGGAACTGTATTTCCAAATTAGTATCAAAATGGAGTGTTCATACCATGAAAACTCTAAGGCATATATAATTGTCATTTCATATTTTAAAACAGCTGAAAGTTTTACTGGAAGACTACCAAAAGGTAAAGAAGAAACTGCCTTTTTTATTTAAGGAACTATTTCAGGTAAAAACATTTTGTCTTCTATGTGTATGGAAGCAAGGACAACAGAAAACAAACAAAATTTAGAATAAATAGTATTAGCAAAAAAAAAACCCACTGTTTTACAAATACTGACAAAATTGATTTATGAAGCCTATACAGTCAAGAACACAATTCAAAGAGAATTCTTGTTACATGAAAAAGTAAAATCTCTATCTCCTTAAACTACTTAAGGTTCAGGGCACCTGGGTGGCTCAGTCGTTAAGTGTCTGCCTTCGGCTCAGGTCATGGTCCCACAGTCCTGGGATCGAGCCCCACATCAGGCTCCCTGTTCAGCAGGAAGACTGCTTCTCCCTCTCCCACTCGCTCTGCTTGTGTCCCCTCTCTCGCTGTGTCTCTCTGTCAAATAAATAAATAAAATCTTTAAAATAAATAAATAAATAAATAAAGTACTTAAGGTTCAGCTCTCTGTTTCTTGGAGTAAACGTTTCCAACTTATATAGAAATTGAATTCTGATAAGTGAACATTGAGAGGAACAACTAACAGTGTCTATAATAATTATATTTCAAACTGCTTTCCATAATGTAAAATTAAAATCTGTTGTAATTTTAATTGTTATTTATAATAATAAACTACCTGAAGCAAAGGAGAAGTAATTTATGTTTCAATATTTTTTGAGTCAAGTGCAGTTTGCATAATGCCACTAATTAAAATAAAGATGAAGATGAATATTGGAAATGATACCGTAATTAGTGGTATGGATAAAAGAAAAAATTGATTTCTTCTTGGGAAAAGGATAGGTTCCATGGAGTATTTTTTTACAAGTAAGTAATCAGATGATTTTTGAGAGCAATAAGGAATTATTTATTTTTTAGAGAGAGAGAAAGCAAGTGGTAGGTAGGGGGAGAGGCAGAGGGAGAGATTCCCAAGCCAGCTCCACACCCAGCTTGTAGTCTGACACAGGGCTGGAACTCAGCATCCTGAGATCATGACCTGAGCTGAAATCAAGAGTCAGATGCTCAGCTGGCTGAGTCACCCAGGCGCCAGAAGCAGTAGGGAATTCTATAGCTTTGTACTCTAAAACTGCAACAAGTAGACAATTTATTGCTGAAATTAAACAAGAAAAAAAACCTCATTTTATTCCTCTAACTCAGAGAAATACTTTGTTTACAGAGTATATTTATTTCAGTCACCCCTTTATTTATTCAATTAGTTGACAAATACTCTTTTCACTGGCTTCTTTTGGTTTCCTGGAAGCCATGTCTTCATGCTGCAGCAGAGACGTTCCCTAGGCTCCCCACCTCCATGTCCCAGCCCAGTATTAGTCTCCCAGATAAAAGAGAGGCATTAACTGAGACTCAGCCCCCAGGCCACCTAAGGAAGATGTTCTCTGAGGAAATTTCAATCACCCTTTGGCCGTCAAAAAATAAGAGCTACAGGAAGCAAAGATATGTGGCAACCTTATGTTTTCCAGCTTGAACTGTTTATCCACCTTCTCTTAAGAAATTGTTGGGGTTAAACTTGTCATTCTTCACTTTCTGATTCTCCTTAACCATTTGGAGAGGCCCAAGACACCTCTGCCATCCGTCATTGAGTGAACTCACATCCCCACACTATACTGTACATCCTTTAATCTCCTCTAATCTCTTAACTCCCAAACCCTTCACATGTGCCCTTTGCGAAGAACCTTCTGTCAACAGCAAAGCACTGATGTGCTCTAGCACTGCTCTGATTGTTCCTTTTTCTCTAACTGAAGGCTGGCTATTCTACGAACATCACTTCCCCACAGGTTTTTTGAGACTTTTTGCCCTCTCAAGGCTTCACTACCGATAATTTCCCCTCCATTTTCTGTATATAGTTTCTCAATTACTACAGATCATTCCCGTTTGCCTTTCCAAAAGTGAACAAACAACCTCCACATCCCACCCCCACCCATCTCACCCTAGCTATAGTCCCACATCTCTGCTCCCACGAAGCAAAACTTACTGAAACTGTCTTTTGAGAACAATTTTTCCACTTTCTTACTTATATTCTTCTTTCACACCACTCAGATAGAGCTCCCAGGCCTTCTCCTCCACTGAATCTGTTCTTTGTAAGGTTGTCAAAATCATAGTTACCTCCTTCCGGAAACACTTTCTTCCTTTGAATCCCTGGTTTTGCTGTTGCCTCACCTCCGTCTCCTTTGATAGACTGTTTCCCTATTCAGTCTCAAATGTTGACATGTTCCAGGGCTTCATCCTGAATCCCCTATTTTGTCCATCTAGACTTTAATCACTATCCTTATGTGATCTCATCTAATCTTGTGACTTCAGATTCCATCACGTGAGCCCATCTCTCCAGAATACCAGATTAGTTTTTCTACATAACTACATATTTCCACTTAGATTTCTAATAGACATCATCTAATAGACATCTAATAGACACACATTTTGCCAAAATATAACTCTGTTTTTACCCCCCAAAATGCTCTTATTGATTTTTTCAATTTTAGTCTGAATATGTCAAGTCAGAAATCTAAATATTATTTTTAATTTACATCCTTCTTTCAATCTTATAACCAATCAAATAGCAACTTTACTTTCAAAATACATTCGGAATCCATTCACTTCACAACACTTCAACTACTACCACCATGTCCACAGTGTGTGGTTATGTAGATTGTGCAATGGACAAGGGCATCCAGCCAAAGGGTAAGTCTGTGTGAACATTCGGCCCATGCTTTATTTGCTATCCTGGTGTTGGGATGCATCATCATCATCATCATCATCATTACTATTTGTACAAATACTTTTTTTTTCTATTTGGCAAATCTTGCACTGAAAGATCACTCTTTTAAAAATATACAAAGGAGACAGGCTAGTTAATCACTAAAATCACTCTTCCCCAGACAACTAATTAGCCTTCTAATTTTTCCTCAATGTAGTCAACCCATTACAAAAATATAATATATTTATCAGTCAAAGTAAAGTAATAAATCAGAACGTTCTCGTTGGCTTAAAGTTCTTGCCTAACTTAGAAAGTTCTATATAAACTAGGCCCTGTTTACTTATTCAAGCTTATCTGGTATCACTTTAGAGATATTTGGTACATCACTCTAGGTAAGTGTATAAATGTACAAGGATACATCTCACTTTCCCACCTCTCTTTCTTACCTGTGTTTCCCTTTACTACTCACACAGAACACTTCACTTCTGACACTTCTGATCACCAAATATGTGGAAATTTTTCTGCATGACAATCACTTCTCTGCAATACCAGCTGGGTGTCCTACAATTTAACTCAATTCTAACCCTATTTACCTGGAAATAGCATCAGATCCCACTGGTTAAAAACTCAGTCCCATAAGACAGATCTCTCCCAACTTCAGAAGCCAATCATAAGTACCAGGTCCCCATGTTATCCACAACTTCTATCTGATTTGGCTACAGATTGAAGGCTACCATAAACCCCTCCTCAGGTTTGACTAATTTGCTGGAGCAGCTCAAGGACTCAGAGAAATGCTGACTTATGTTTATTAGTTTATTAAGGATATGACAAAGGATACAGACAAACAACCAAACGGAGAGATACACGTGGTAAGGTCTAGGAGGGTCCCAAGCAAAGGGACTTATGTCCACAGGGAGTTGGTGTACAGCACCCTCTTGATGAGGATGTGTTTTACAACTTAAGAACTCTCTGAACCCCATACTATTGGGAATTTTATGGAGGCATTCAATAGGCATGATAGGTCATTAACTCTATTTTCAGCCCTTCCCCCTTCTCAAGAGGCTGAAAATCCCAAGCTTCTAATCATGGCTTAATCTTTCCATTGACAAGCCTTCATCCAGGAGCCCACCCAAAGTTGCCTCATTACAACAAAAGACTCTCTTATCACCCAAGAAATGAGAAGAGTTTCAGGATTCCTATGTCAGGGTCAAGGTCAAAGACCAAATATTAGAACAAAAGATGTTCTCAGTGCTCTTATAATTTTGGAAATTACAAAGATTTCAGAGGCTCTATGTCAGGAACCAGGAGCAGATCCTAATATGTATTTTTTCTATTATCTCACAATAAAGAACTTTGCTTATGTTCCTTTTTTTTATTGAGCATGTTTCCATCTGATTCATTTGTGGTTAATTCCTTCTTATCATGTAGAATTCAGATGATCACATCCTTAAAGCTTTCTCTAAGGATCCACACTAAATAGCTTTTATTTTAATACTTTGCAGTTATTTATTAATAATTCATTCTTCATTTATCATTATATGTATTTATTGTTAAATCTATTTTTCTCTTTTCCAAGATATAAGTTTCTTGTCTGTCATGTTCACTGCTACTTCCCAGCATTTTGAATTGTGTGTGACCTTACCATTTTGAATGGTAGGCCTTTGATGAATACTTGTCCAGTAGTTTTCTGAATATCCTTTTTTTCTAAAGCCTTATTTATTTGAAAGAGAGAAAGCAGGTGGGAAGGGCAAAGGGAGTGAGAGAGAATTTCTAGGAGAGTGTCCACTGAGAGAGGAGCCCAGTACAGGGCTTGATCCCACGATCCTGAGATCATGGCTTAAGTCAAAATCAAGAATCTGACCCTTAACCAACTGAGTGATCCAGACGCCCTGGTTTTCTGACTATCTTAAGTGCTGCTCAGGAAGTCATATAGTGAGTCATTATGGGATATCATTGAGTTTTTATGAGCCAAGCAAAACAAAACAAAACAAAACAACCAAATTCTTATCCTTAGAGGCATGAGGCATATCTAAAAAACAATTTCAATAAAGTCATCTCCTCCCTAAAGCCCATGTTAAAGTCCATACAAAAATCAGAAACTTGTTAAAAAGGAATGTTCATTTTTAAAGGAAGAAAATGATCAGTTAGTAGTTGGTTCCATTTATGACGAAGACCAGGCTGGTAGATACAGATTTGAGATTCACACAACTAAATAATCTTGGAAGTAAAGACCAAAGACAATAAAGTTCTAAAAAAAGGAGAAGAGGAACTAACATAGCAAAACAAATCGTCGACATTAGAAAGGAAGTTTGAAAGTCAGAATAGTGTAGAATCTCATAGTAGAAGATCAGTGTAATTAATTTTATAATTTTTATATGAAAAATACGGCTTTTAGCTTTCCAAATCTAGCTAATTTATCATGCTACAAGATATTTAATAGAATTTATTGTTGATAATCAAAATAAAGTGAGGTACTGATTTGTGACCCTCTTATCCAGTTTTCTCAAAGCTCCACATTTTTAAAATAAGTGATATATTAGTAAAATGATGAGTCTGGAATACAATATAGTAAGGAAAATGTACCTATTTGGTAACTGCTTTATTGTCTGTCACATTTGATGTAATTCCAGTTCACATTTTGTAGCTCATTTTTTTAAATAAAGTATTTTTTTTTTTTGAGAGACAGAGAGCATGAGCACAAGCACACGTGTGAGTGAATGAGGAGCAAAGGGAGAAAATCTTAGGCTCAACACTCAGGACAGAGCCCAAATTGGGGCTCGATTTCATGACCCTGAGGTCATGACCTAAGTCAAAATCACGTGTTGACTACTTAACCAACTGAGTCACCCAGGTGCCCTTAAAGTAAGTAAATTTTTAAATATTCTTCTACTTGGTGGGGTGTCTGCCTTTGGCTCAGGTCATGATCCTGGGGTCCTGGGATGGAGCCCCACATCGGACTCTGCTCAGCGGGGAGCCTGCTTCTCCCTCTCCCTGCTGCTACCCCTGCTTGTGCTCTCTCTCTCTTTCAAATCTCTGTCAAATTAATAAATAAAATCTTTAAAAAAAATAAAAAGTAAAAAAAGTAAATATTCTTCTACTCGAGTTTTAGAATCATGCACAATATACTGTAATTTTATTAGTTTACATCTCATAGTATGTGAGTAAGAGGCATTTAGAGAAATTGAGTTCAAAATCCTGAGTCTGTTGTGTACCCAGTGACATTGGGAAGTTATAAAACCTCCTTAAGTCTAAATTCTCTCACTTGCAAATGGATCCATGTTATTTTAAATTGTTGTAAAAATAAGTGACATAATATGTCTAAAGCTACTGAATTATTGCCCAGCACCACACAGCAGTGCTCAATATGTAGAAGCTTTTATTTGTTTGAAAAGTAAATTATTCCCAGGTAGAAGGACATTATTGTGCCCACTTAAAAAAATATGCCCAATTCTGTTTTCAAAACATGTGTCTGTGATATAGATTTGCTACCTCATGTACCATGTTAATATTCTTCTTCTGCTATTGTAAAAAAAGAATTTTTAAATGTTCAAACTTTTCAATATTTACAGAAACATATATTCCTTTAAAATTATGTAAGTACATAAAGTGAAAAAAATTTTATAATAAACTCAAAGTTGCATAGGGTAGTAAAATCTATTATTTTGTCCTTCATCATTTAGGGCAACTGTTCTTTCCTGCACCATCCTCATCACTGCTTCAGCCTTGTGGTTGGAATAAGAGTTAACATTTTATAAGTCCCAACCCTGACCATCATTAATTAGAAAAAATTGCATATGTATTCAAAGATATACTATTTAACTACCTTCTCCAGAAATTTTGAAATTAGAATTTAAGAGAGGTAAAATTTGGAGAATTAGATATGGTAACAACCATTAACTAGACTTACTGTGGTGATCATTTCATGGTATATATAAATATTAAATCATTATGTTATGTACTTGAAATGAACACAATGTCACATGCCAATTATACTTTAAAAAAAAAGAAAAAGGCTAGTTCTCATCAATTGATGAAGGGCAGATTATGACTATGGAAGCAACTGGTAGACATGACATCCACAGCGTAGAAGAAACACATCTGCACAAAGAGAGACTAAACTTGACAATGTGAAATGGAGAACCTGAAAATATTTCTGGTTTACAATCGTTCCTAAAGCCAGCTGCTTGGGTGACTTTTGGTCGTACGTTTCTACAAACAAATGTACTTCTCTTTTGGCCCAAGTTTGTTCAAGCTGGGTTTCCTTCAGTTCAAAACAGAAGTGTTCTGAGAAATATTTATTGTCAAAAATTACTGTGTATAATTAACTCACCTGAAGAGCAAAGCACAACATAACAAAACTAAATTGTCTTTACATCATGTTATTTATATTTGAGAATTTCTGGGTGGAAAGTGAACCTCTGGGAAATAGAGAATACTTTCAGAGGGCAAAACATGGATTGATCTTCAGGGATATTTGGATTTACCCCTCTTGAATTGTTAATTTCTCCTTCTAGGAGAAAATATTCGTAAGGCTTTCTTTTCCCCCCAAAGAGTACAGTTTGGCTTTTAGCCCCAAAGTGTTCTTTTCTAGCAGCTGCATAAACAAAGGATTTAGTGCTTTATATTGAGGATGCAACTCTTACTGGTGTTTGTATTATCCCTGGGTTCATCCGTTGGCTGTTCAATTTGTTAGGAAATGTAAGAAGCTTGCAATGTGATAGGATTCTTGGTTTTAAGGTTTGGCAGATATTTTAACTTCCTAAGTTTTTTTACACCCTTCCATTTCCACCAGTTAAATACTTCAGTAGTTACATATAATCATCTGTAGAGATTTTCAAAATATAATTTCCTAATAATTTCACCACACGGTGTTATTATTTAGAAATTATTTGAACTTACTACCATAAAACATAAAACACTGTCACCAACTGAAATCAAAAGTGAAAAAGAAAATACTGCCACTCAAGACCGAAACAGTAATGTAGGATTATTTGCTAGCTATTCTGATACTAAAGAGAAATGAGAGTAGTGGTTTCTAAAATAAACATCAGGAAAATTGTTTAATTTTGTTATTTATTTGAATGTGCTATTAGCAGATTTACCCAGAAGAGATGTTGTATCCATTTCTCTTTTTGTAGACTATATAGGGAAAAAAAACCTTCTTCTTCTTTTTCTTTTCTTTAGCACATGCAAGGCTATAAAAGTGGAGCTTGTTCTTCAAAAAGATTGAGAAACTTCTACCAGCTATAAAAGCTGGACTGTGTGTACACATTGAACGCATTGAACGATGAACACATGCTCTTTGATGGTCCTGAGATCATCTTTTGAGCTGTTCCAGTTTATAATCCTTAATGCTCTCAGCACCTTTTGCCCTCCCCACCTCTTCTGAACATGCCCACTCTGTTTCTCCGTTCAACCTTTAATTATGCTTCATGTTACTCTCTTTACCACATGCAGGTTCTGAAGAAATTATCTCTGTCTTATGTTCCCAGTACTGGCTGAGCATGAGATAGTAACCCAGTGTTTTGACTGATTAAATGGAAGAAGTACTGAAGAAGCCAAAAGAAATAAAATACTGAAAAAATATCTCCTTGATATTTGGTAAGAGGTGCTGTTTCTCTTGTTTTATCAATCAGGCATCAGAATACTACTGTCAAATATGACTCACCCAGGCCAGATATCTACCTATGACTACATCAGGAGGGACACTTAACTGTGTACTTATGAAGAAAAGAAAAACATAAATGTAAGTTTACTTAAAATAACTAAATTCACACTCTGGGAATGAGGATAATATATATTTTACCATAAATTTCATGTGTACCATTTGATAGATAACAAGCACTCCATCAGACAGTAGATTCTGACATAGTTTTATAGCTTATGTAGAAAAAGCTTCTTAGTATTAACATTGTACAATTGTTCTGTATACATTAGTCTATACATAATTGTGTAATGCTCTGTAAGAAGAATCTAATTGGAAAGAAAAAGAAATTATCATTCACATGCTGGCTAAGCGGATCGCCTTTGTATTTGTCCTTGCATTTTCTAAATTCTGGAGACACTGCTTCTGTTGTTGTTCTGGGTATATCTACCATAGGCCACCACTTTTATCTAATTAACCCCATACTACCCTTGGCAAGATATAACTTGATTTGTTAAGAAGGCATTACTCCATGTCCTGGGTCTAATATCTGCATTTTCTTAAGTATTAGTTCAAGAATAGCTTCTCTCCCTCTGTTTATGAACTTGGGGTCCTCTGCCTCTTGTGTACTACTATTGATATGAGGCACTCTATACAAATTCATGGAATAAATGCATGAAAGGTTCTTGTCATATAAATAGCAAATTTCAGATGAAGATCCAATCTGAAAAAAACTAACTCCCTCCTCAGTTGGATGGTAATAGAGATATCATACAACTTCCAGTGTGCCTTCCATAAGAAAGCTCCAGAGAAGCATAGTTCATGGTCTAGACGTTAGACAATATTACCATATAGCTACATCAGAAATAAAAGCATTGAAATGCTTTTAAAAATTCACTTCACATGATAGTTAAAATTAAATTAGTGTATATAAAATATTATGTAAACAGTGAATGACCAACAAATAGTAAGAGCATCATTATTCATCATTAGGTGAAATCCATTTCCATATTATTTGGGGTTGGGAAATGATTTCTGCAATCCACTCCTTTCCCTCCTCACTTCCAATGTATCTGGAACAAAGTAACTAGTGAATGAAAGTATGCTTGTGATTATCTTGAGGATAAAAGCAGAAATCTTCAGAATATTTGCAGGGTCTTTAATGATACCTGCATTTTCCTTAAACTGATTAGTTGGTGCAGTTTGCAACTAATTACTTTACAGGATGTACAGTACAGTACTTTTTAATGCAATATTACACAAGGAGATTTATTTGGACAGTGACAGAGTCCCACCTGCAATCATTTATTTTCAGCCTACACATTTTTCAATTTCTGTAGAAATGTCCTCCAAATATTATACAATTTCATGATTGATTTTTTTTTTAAACTTCTCTCTAAAATCCTGAAAGAGGAAATGAGGTATGATTGACTTCTTTTTGATTTCCTATCCAAAACTTTGTATATTGTTGGGGAGAAAAAAAAAACCTACTCATAATTTTTGTAATTGTTTTGCTGCACTCTGGGTTGGATGTGGTTTATAATGACACAACTTGAATTCTGAGGCATGCTTTGAAATAATGATGTGGAGCAAAATATTCTTCTTACTTATTTCTTAAAATTTCTGGGTTTGGTTGTCTCTATCTTTTCTTGTTTCTGTGAGTAGGAAAATCCAGTTAATTTAGAAATTATTGGAAATTGTGTTTGGTACGCAGCGTGAGAGAAAGGGGTTACAATCAGAAGAGTATATATAGTGCAGTGTTTTAAAGAATTGACCTGTTATTGACTTCGAAAACATGAGAGTATGGAGACACTGTAGAGTTATAGGAGTGAAACGTCTGGTCCAGATGAAAGTGAATTACTTGGCATAGCAGACTCACCTAGATAGGAAGAATGCAAATGAACAGACACCTCATGAGGAGTCAGTTGGTGGGAAGAAACAGCAGAGTAAGGCTACTTAGAACAGACATAATAAGATTAAAAGGCAAACATTTTTAAGGTTTGAATGCACATTTGAAGTTTCATAGGCAAAAGGGTAGGTCACAGTGAGAGACAAAAAAATGATGAGAAACATGTAAGTTAACCTTTCTGAATAGTAATGCCATATGTAGGAGTTTCCCAGCCATCAGCACTGTCCCTGAAGACCATTTATACTTCGCAGCATTAATATTCATTAGGGGTAATGCCATATGTTGCACAGCAGGATGCATTGCCAGCAGACGGTTTGTCATAAAGCCAGATTTAATAAAGCATTGTAAAACAAACATTATGATGATAAATACAAAATGACAGGCTAATTAAGAGAATCTTAATTGCCATTTTTCCATAATAACATTTGTTTAGTTATATCTGTCTTCGTGCTAGCATCCTTCTCGTTCAGTTTGCATTCTGCGCATCTTCCTCATCACTCTGCCCGAGGGAAAATTATGCCACATATGATTTAAAGCACTTAATGCCTCCTTTTCCCCTCCCACAAATCGATTATCAAGTAATGAATAGCTGTGTGCCATTGACGTTCAAAAACATTAACTTTTAATCTTAAAGTCTGGACAGCATCTCTAAGGCAGGTGTGTAACCACATAGCAGGTGAAATAACAAGTTGCACAAATCAATGCAAATTCGAAATCCAAATATCACCTGAAATCTTTTGTGAAATATTTGGAGTTAACTTTTTTTCAGCCTGAAGTAATCCATCCTTGATTACAAAAGCCACTATTACCTTTTTAAAAGAAATCGAAACCCAGTTAATTTTACTGAGCGGCTCTTTGGCCAAGGAAAGAGAGGTGATTTATCTACCTCCCATCATATTGGTGAAAAGAGGGTCTCTAATCTTCACTCAAGACCTCTCTATCATATTTCACAAGCTCCCTAACTGGCATAGTCCATAAAAGATGAGATACAATATTTAGTCATTTGGATAATAAATATCTTATATATTTCTCCCCTTCCTTTATAAAATATCATTTAAGATGCATATATTCTTGTTGTCACTTAAAAATAGAGGTTTACCAAAAAAATCAGAATATCACCTAGGGAAAGGATAAAGAACCAGCTCTCAAGAGTCTTTACTGTAGCAGCACCTGAGTGGCTCAGTCCATTAGGTGTTTCACTCTTGATTTCGGCTCAAGTCATTGTCTCAGGGCTGTGAGATTAAGCCCCGTGTCAGGCTCTTTGCCAGGCATGGAGTCTGCTTAAGATTCTCTCTCTCCCTCTCCCTCTCCCCCTCTCTCCCTCTCCAAGAAAACAAAAACCAAAAAGCCCCAAAATCAAAAACATCTTTACTGTGTTTCCTTGGTAATTTTACTAGGACACAAGTTCTGGTTCTCTGCTTTGCTGTATTATAGAATGATTGGGATGAAGGAGATTCAAAATCAGATGTGTACTGGTAAATATTTAATAACTGGCTCTCAGATGGGGGAGACAAAAAAGCTCTGATTCATAGGATTTGCTGATCTCAAGCTATCAATAAGGAGTCACTCAGCAGAAAGTTAAAAAGGAATGCACATGATTGGCTATCATGAGTGTTGATGTGAGATATAAATGTACAATGAACTAATTATCAGTAGAGAGTCATCACATCTGAGTTTTCCTTTTGGGGGGAGAAAAAGAAAACATTCTAATTGTTTTTGGATTCATGATTTATTGAAAATCTCTGAGCTCAGGGACCAGAAACATCAGATATGTATTTACATAATCTAAATAACAAGAATTCTATTGACAAATCTTTGCTAAATAATTATAATTCCAAAAGTAGTTAAATTGGTACTAATATCTACTCCAATCAGAATTCTAATAATGTTAAATGGGGCAGAAAAAAAGTCACAAAAGCTTCTGAAACACAATGTTAAATTTTTCCCAAATATATCTAGAAAAAAGTGAATACAAATATTTGAAATGATTCTTCTAAAAATATTTTTTGAGAAAAGTTGATGACATTGTTCGGTATTACTTATCTTATAAAAATTATCTTTCATATTCAAGAAATTAAATAATAATTAAATTAAATAATTATTCTAATTTTCTTACTTCTTATTTTCTTATGGTATGTACAATTACTAAGTTTGATTTTGGAGGGAAAGTTTAGGAGTGAGGCTGAACATATCCCCTGTTAAGATGTGTGAAAATCAAATGAGAACCATTAGTTTTGTTTTTTGTGGTTTTTCAAAGACCATTAGTTTTAACAAGATAATCAACTTCTCAACCCTCTTCAAAACAACCTACTCATTCTGCAGTGTGTTATAAGTAAGTTTGAACCTAATGTTATTAGATGTTTCTCTGATCAATTGTTTTGTCATTATAATTATATATGTTTATAAAGTTTAAGTATGTAATTATTTACTTTATTTTCATAATCATCATAATTAAAGCTTGGCTTTGAATCCAGGTCCATCGCTTGCCAATTCTTTGACTTTTGAGAAAACTTAACTTTTCTGAAGATAGTTTCATTATTGGTAAAAAAAAATTAAAGAAAGAAAAAACCAATACTATGTATATATTGAGTATGCAAAGTGTTTAACGAAGTAATTGGTGTTAAAAAGATATTCTTCTGTGAACGATTTAAATTTCTGCAGGTACTTTGGCCAGTGAAAAGTAGGAATAGAACATTTTACTTTGTTTCTAGGCCTTATTTGATAGAATCATCTTTCAATTTGCACTAACGTGTTTTCAGGTTGAACTGCTTCCATTAAAATGTGGCATTTATATCTTCACAGTTCTATTTATTGTTCTAAGACAGGTTCAGTAAAGACATGATACTATTCAGATGAGAGCTTATTTAGAGTGCATTTCTGGTAAAGTTGTGGATAATGGTGTAATCCAATGCCAGTTTCTTTGTGGTGGCCCATTGTTGTGTACTATACCCCTTGTATAGGACAATCAATGTAAACATGATAATTGGTGGTTAAAAGAAGTAATTTGAATTTGTGTAATCCTACAATTCCTGCTAAATAAACTACTTAATGAGTTTGTCCTTCTCACAAATTAGTCCACATTTTGAAAATGCAATATTACTTTCAACATTTACTACTTTGATCAAAATGTGGACATAGTCATATTACAAAAAGATTCTAATGAGTATAATTATTTATATATCCTATATAGTTTTGTTTTCCTAATCTCTCTGTTCATGTTATGAAACTCACATCACTTTTTCATATTCGTTTTATTCCTGAAAATAATGAAGATGTTTGTAAAAACAATATTCTCTTTCATCATTTCAATCTTCATTCTTAAAAGGATGAATAATCATCCAAAGTATATTTGAAAATAAGTGGTGAGATGCCAAAAAATAAAAAGACATAAATTCTCAAAATTAGGGGCTCCTGGGTGACTCAGTCAGTTAAGAGTCTGCCTTTGGCTCAGGTCATGATCCCAGGGTCCTGGGATCCAACTTCACATCAGGCTCCCTGCTCAGAGGGGAGTCTGCTTCTCCTTCCCTCTCTGTCTCTCCCCCTAGCTCAGGCTCTCTCTCGATTGCTCTCTTTCTCTCTCAAATAAATAAATAAAATCTTGAAAAAAATTCTCAAAATTAGTAAGTACCAAATTTGTTATTTTTTAATACAATAATGCTCATAATATCAAAAAAATTAAAAGAGCCCGTGAGGGCATCTCACAACAAAAACAACAATTAAAATCGAAAGGAGACTCCTAAATGGATTATATACTGATTGCTCTAATTTCAGGATAATCCCTTTCTAAGCATACCCATGAAACTAAGAAAAGTGCACAAGCAATTTTGCAATGCAATCGGCATGTTCAAGTGTCTTTTTTACTTTTGAAATAATGAAAAAACTAAAGTAAAAAATAAAAAGATTAACTTTATTTATTAGGACGAAAGGACACCCCAAAACAAAGTTTTTCATTTCTATTGTTCTAACGATCAAAGTTGTAACCTTCTTTTATTGAAGAAATTTCATTAATGTTTGTCTCCTCTGACTTCTATGTTTCTGTGATTTAAGTCAGAAATTTATTATTATTTTTTAATTTAAACTCAATATATATCACACATTCATTAAACTATAGGCTTAAGTAATTTAAATGCAACAATATCATTGTCATGAATACAACCATATTGGCTCATAGTTAAATAAAAAGACAAGTATCTAAACTTCAATATAAGGAGAAAGAGAATCATTAAGCAAAGTGGTCATGAAAACTAAGAAATAAGCCTATTTTGCAGAAAATTCCTATTCTGGAATTTTATTGCCCTAATCTAATTATCATCTTTATGAAAACTCGAAGTTTACCCACAGCTAGTAGATAGAGCATTACTGTCTATTAATTTGATCATTTGGGCAGAATTTTTTAATCAGTTAAATTCACAGGGAAGCATCGCTTACCTTGCCTATATGTGACCAAGCATTGTTTTAAGTTTTTTTCAGAGTTTGCCAGATGTTTGGGTATAAAAACCAATTGCTTTTTGTGTAAAAACTGTGAATCCATTATCTAGGCTTTAGGTTTAGTCCGAGAGTAAACACAGCATTTCTATTTTTTTAAAAGCTCATATCATCAGTCTAATCTCAGGAACATCCACCTGAAATTGATTTCAATAAAATGGACCTTACACATGGAGACAGAGTATAGGAGTTTAGTGTGGTACAAAACAAGCCAGACCCCTTGTTTCCTGGCAGTTTTTACTGCTAGATGTGCCATGAGCTCATCTTTAACAATGAAGGCAGTGGAGTCTCTAGGCTTGGCATTGACTCTGTGTGGAGCATCAAGTTTCCAGGCTGCCTGATCCTCCGTCTCAATACTTGTCCTACTGCTGGAATGGACTAAGCTCAATGGTTGAACCAATGTACCCGACACACTTAAGCAATTCCTTGGTAACATTACCTAGGAATATTAGTAAGTCTGTGGATTCACTAAAATGCAGTATCTCAGAATGATAATTAGATGGTACTTGCTTGAAAAAAATAGATAAAAGTCTCTATGTGTTTCTTACATTTGGGCAAGAGATTTTGCACTTGTACATTATATTGTATATCCATTCTATTGTTTTTGCTATTGCTGTTCATATAATGTGATTGTGTTTATGTTTTAGGTCATTAGTATTCAAAAACGCCTAAAGGAAATATTATTTTATATTAACTATATACAGAATAATATATAAAGGACACAAAATTCATATTAGAAAACCTAAGCTAATATTTAAAAGTTACAAAAGAGGAGCAGATACTATACAAATATTAGAGAAGTAATAGTTTAAATAGCATGGGGCTTCTGCAAATAGGAAAAGAGCAATGAAAGAGAATGGATTTCTCTTAAATGAAATGTATATATACAAAAGTGTTATATAAAAAAGAAATGTCATAAGACAATGTCAAATTAATATATGTCCAATAAATTATGCTGAGAAATTGGCCAAGGGAAAAGAAAAATTATGTAACTTCATCACTTCCTACGTGTCATGATAAATTTGACTAGCCCAGCCATTGCTCATGTTTGTTAAGTTTCACAGAAGCAATGTAACACACATCATTGTCCTGTGATGTTTGTTATTTCCCGGTAGAGCACACATATATATATATATACTAGCTACGACTGAAAATCCAGAAGTACATTTCTGTGGGCAAGTCCCATATGTTACGTATAGTTAATAATTCTAAGGAATCTAGCATAGTCCTCAGCCCACAAATTAATGTCAATATTTGCTTAAATGATTATTATGCATTGGGACCATCTATTGAAACCATCTAATTGCCAATGCAAAACAAAAAGTTTCTTGCTAGAGATATAAGAGAGTTTGGGAGGATTATAAAAATAATCAATAAAAACTACCTGTAAAGATACATAAGGAATCTACTATTCCTCAGACCACCATCAAACCGTCTTTGCAAGGAGACCGTAAGAAAACAATAATCGCCAACATCTTCTGCAGTTGTGTTTTGATGGTTCATTCTATTTCATGTTCTGTTAATTTTTCTTTTGTTGTTGTTGTTGTTGTTGTTGTTTCCAGGATGCATATAATATATATATAGCATGTGGTTTTCCGTCAGTCTTCTTTGTGTCAATTTCTTTTTTTTTAATTTTTTATTATGTTATGTTAATCACCATACATTATATCATTAGTTTCTGATGCAGTGTTCCGTGATTCATTGTTTGCATATAACACCCAGTGCTCCATTCAACGTGTGCCCTCTTTAATACCCATCACCAGGCTAACCCATCCCCCCACCCCCTCCCCTCTAGAACCCTGTTTGTTTCTCAGAGTCCATAGTCTCTCATGGTTCGTCTCCCCCTCTGATTCCCCCCCTTCATTTTCCCCTTCCTACTATTGTATCAATTTCTTTAACATTGTTCAAATGCCACATCAAAGTCTTTGTTTTTAAATTTGTACTTTGTAGGTTTTTCATTGTTAATTTCTACTGACTTTTCTTTATCTCACTGCATGTGCCTTTCAAATTATCATAAATATACACATGAATCCTGAGAATGAACAAATTAACCAGAGTAGATATATAGGTGGGAAGAGAAAGAGAAAAGAACCCCAGTTTATAAAGGCAACAAACCATAACTACATCGGGTGTAACACATTTAAATTCAGATGCACAGCAGCAACATAACTGTATTTTGCTAGAACTAATTCTACTTACTTTGAGCCCTACTCCTGCTGAACTTCTAAGAAACTTCTACCTTATCTCCTCAGTAACATTTTTGGCGGATGTGTGTTAAGTTAGAGGAAGAGGAACTCTCAGGTTTTCTGCAGCAGAAGAGCATCTTTCTCTGATAGTCCTACCTACAGCTTTCCACCAAGATGTCTCCTGTGTTTTCCACCTGCCCACTTGGTGACAATCTTAGGGGTCCTAGGGTCCACTCAGTATTTCCCCATGTGACCAAGTCTATGAGAAGGAATCTGTTGTCACACATAAGAATCACAGAGACATTCCTTCTGTGCAATGTTTCCAACTCTTCAATACACACGGCCCTCTGTGGGGAACCTATAGACTTTTTAATTTTCACTGCCTCCTGTCTGTTTCTCTTCACACAAATCTCAGATTCTTCTAATCTGGACAAAGTAGGAAAATATTTTCGCCTATGAAAATTTTCAAAGTTATTTCTCCCCTCATCTCTGTTTCTCCAAAACCAAAACTAATGTGGCAATGGGGGTAAAAAAATCAACCCCAAATATCTTCATTGTTTAACATAATTATTTTCTTACGCAGTTTTATTAAAAGAGAAAAAAAACTTAAATTAGTTGACTATACTTTAAAATCTGGATTTCTAGCTTCTTTTAGAAATTTTAAAAACTGGAATTTAGGAGACCCTATGCCTGCATCACAAAAAATAGTGGTGAGCTACTGCTGCTCACCTAAGAAACTTGTGTTCTCTATTTCACGATAGAAACTCTTGAAAACTGAGGATAGTTTTAGTTGCCACTTATCAGTGATATTTTACTTCTGTTCCTTACATCTGGTCATTTTCCTCTTTCATAGGGCCTGCCTTGGCCCCTTTATGCATTTGCTTTAGCATATAGGACAAAGGGCTTAAGCTTTTGGAAACCAAATACAAAAATTCTGGAAGGCTTTTTTTTTTTTTTTTTTCTACCTTGTCCTATCCCTCCCTGGGAGCAAAGAGCACAGACCAATCAGTTGTTTCTGAAGGACAAAGGAAAACAAGGCATACCAGAGAAATAAAGGACATATGTTGCTATCTCAAAAGTATTATTCCATTACTGACCTATCAAATTATTTTATATGTTATTCTAACCATAACATAAACTTTAAAACAGTTAAATCTGCATATAGCCCCTCCCGAAATGTAACACTAGCTTATCTAACACATACCTAGTGCATTAGATTTATGGATGATTTTAAAGAGGCATCCATGAAATTCAACACCTTTAAAAATGTAATTTTAATGAAGAGTCAAATATAATTAATTCAAAATAAAACCAAATGACTTAAAAACTGTGTGTAAAAATTTGAAATGGACAACCTACCAGAAAGGTTTTTGCAAGAGATGGCTAACATGGAGTTCCAGCTATAATGTCATGCTAGTTAAAGCTGTATTAAAATGGAACCAGAAGTGTTTGTCTTTCAAAGGACCAGATCTAGTCTGTAAAAAATCGATTTCCTTGCAGGTGGATACCATAAACATACTGAGGTTGTGCTAATGCCTCACAGAGTGTTACATGCATAGTAGGGCCTTGATATAATAGGGGAAAAAATGACCACATGCTGAATGAAGGGGGAAAAAACAGGAACACATTGAAAGTGTTCCATTTTTTTACAGTAAATAGAATATGTTACATATATTAAATAAAAGAACATGCCTTACAGATTAATTATCTGTGGAAACAGCATTCATATCATCCAGACTTAAAATAAAAATTCCTAGACTTATAAAAAGGTTTATAAACATTTAATAGTAAGAGATGAATTTCTAAACATGTTTCCAGACCAACTCATACTTCCTAAGCTGTCTCTGCATGAGATAGCTTACTTATTTCTTATTTCATTTCTTTCTTCTAGATGTGAATGTTCCAGTTGTACATATGAGGAAATTAAGTCCAAGCGATTGAGAACAGGACCCCAAACCAGGACTAAGTAACAGAGTTAAGAACTGAACTAGCATTTGTACACAGGAGTGTACTGTGTGTTTGGAGTACCACACAATTTAAATTTAGAGGACTGTATTTCTGATGCATGCATTTTTTGTGTCTCACCTGCTCTTCATACAAGTGTGTCAGAAATGGAAATGGTTTTTTCTTCAACTCCTTTTCCTTTATTTCCTCAATCTTAGGGGAAAAAGCGGTCTCTGTTCAGATAATATAAAGACAGAGATTTTTAAAATGCACACACACACACACACACACACAGGCACACGCATTCACCATCTATCAAAATTATGCTAAGAAAGAGGTAAGCAGACTGATCTCTGACCTAGCTTACCTCCTTCATTTAATAAATGAGGAAACCAAGTCCCAGAGAGAGTATGTGCTAATTCAATTAAATTTATTATTGCTTGCTTATAGCTCTTTCAAAAATTCTTTTAGTCAGTTCATAGAAAGGGCAAATATGGCAATACAGATAATATACAGAGAAAAATGGGAAACTTGTATTGAAGAAAGAAAGAAAGAGAGAGAAAGAAAGAAAGAAAGAAAGAAAGAAAGAAAGAAAGAAAGAAAGAAAGAAAGAAAGAAAAAGCAAGCACATGACTGAAACATTGTCTTTAACATCCCATTGTATCAGAAGAAATGCAGGTACACAGTAGGTTTTTAACAGTTATGATAAATGCAATAAAAATATCTACAAGGTAAGGCAGTAGACATCAAGAAATGTTTAATTCTGTATGGGAGATCAGGAAGTCTCCACAAGGAAAGTTTATATGAACAGGAATTAGAATGTCATACTGATTCTCTTATGAGGCTCATATATATATATAAAATAAACAGGTGTCAAAGACTTTTTCGAGTTATCAATTAATAAAGAAACTAGTAAAATGGTCAAGCTACCTCCATAGGCATTCAAGAAATAGTTATATAGGTCATCACAAATGACATTTTTTATTTATTTTAAATACTAGAATAAGATTATGAGCATAAATACAAAGTTAGAGATCTACTTCAGGAATGTTGATGTTGAGGATTTCCCAGGATCCATTTACACCCCAGTCAAAAAACCACAGCTTGTGAAAATTATTTTTTTTTTAAAAAAGCAAACAGCCATTTAAAGTTTCTGACATTGTTCTAAAGGCACACAGGCAGATAGCATATGAAGAACCATTTATTTAAGAAAATCTCCTAAATTTCAGTAAGAACAGTGAGAATCTGTGGCACTTGAGTCAAGACATACTACTCCTTCTCCACTCCTATACGAAAACCTCCATTCTGGGGAAGAATGAAGGGGGGTAAATCGGAGAGGGAGACGAACCATGAGAGATGATGGACTCTGAAAAACAAACTGAGGGTTCTAGAGGGGAGGGGTGGGGGGATGGGTTAGCCTGGTGATGGGTATTAAAGAGGGCATGTTCTGCGTGGAGCCCTGGGTGTTATGCACAAACAATGAGTCATGTAACACTACATCAAAAACTAATGATGTAATGTATGTGATTAACATAACAATAAAAAATTTAAAAAAAACCCTCCATTCTGGGTCGATAAAAGTGAAACAATGGGGCTTCTGGTACCCCCATCTCCCAGTCAGAGGTTACAATATTTCCCTGGAGGGGAAAATTGTGACTATTTATCATAACTCAACCCCCAGCTTTGTGTTGCAGAAGCTAAATTCCACATGAGTACAGCTGAGAGATTGGAGTCTCCCTTCATCCACCCAGCTCTCACTTGCACATGATGCTTGAGGCTAGGAATAGTAGGCAGCAAAAACTGGATAATGAGCTTCATTCCAGAAAATTGATAGTGCAGAGGTTCCATGCTGAAGAGGCAAGCCAAGAAGACCAGACGCTACTGTCCCTGTCCAGCTCCCTGCTCATAAATCAGGGATGTCTTTGCAAGAGTAGGAAGGGAAAAATGAAGGGGGGGAAATCGGAGGAGGAGAGGAACCATGAGAGACTATGGACTCTGAGAAACAAACTGAGGGTTCGAGAGGGGAGGGGGGCGGGAGGATGGGTTAGCCTGGTGATGGGTGTTAAAGAGGGCACGTATTGAATGGAACACTGGGTGTTATACACAAACAATGAATCATGGAACACTACATCACAAACTAATGATGTAATGTATGGTGATTAACATAACATAATAAAATAAAATTTAAAAAAAAAAACAACTAAATGGCCTCTCTCCTCACTCCCAGCTTCAGAACCATGGCTCAGAGACTTTTCACAAGAGAAAAGGCGGGTCATAGGAACAGAGAGAGTCAAAGCTCTTCCCAAAGGAAATGACTTTATTTAGAAGAGTATTAGAAAAGTTTACAACTGGGGCACCTGGGTGGCGCAGTCGTTAAGGGTCTGCCTTCAGCTCAGGTCATGATCCCGGGGTGCTGGGATCGAGCCCCGCATCAGGCTCCCTGCTCAGCAAGGAGCCTGCTTCTCCCTCTCACACTCCCCCTACTTGTGTTTCCTCTCTTGCTTTGTCTCTCTGTCAAATAAATAAATAAAATCTTTAAAAAAAAAAGTTTACAAATAAAGGCCCTTGTGGAAACAATGGAAATTCTAGTGGTATGTTAATAAAGAGAAGCTGGTAGCTTCATGAAAACAACAAGCTAAGCTAAGTCTTAAGTCTCCTAGGTTACGAGAGAACTAAGGAAATAGTTAAGAAGAGTCCTTGTGGAATCAAAACAAACCTCAAAAATTGGCCTCAAAAATTTTCCCTACAAAGGAGCATGTATTTAATTAGATAGATTTTTGCTCCGGGTCATTGTCAAAGACAATAGAGCAATTGGCTGGCAATGAGGGGAGACTAACATCTACCCGCGTGTTACCAACAGAGGCAGACACCTGAAGAGAGAAACCAGGAAAGAGATAGTAAAAAAAGTCCTGCCAAAATCAGTCATATCAGGGTGACTGCGCATGCCCAAGGCAGTGCCCTCTGGAGAGAAACATCAGAGACTTCACACAGAGGGAGAAATAGACTTCCCTAAATTAATCTTGCCAAATCACTAAATAAATGAGCAAACAACAACACTCCTGGAGAGGGGAGGCAATCAGTACTCAGAGTTGCTACCATATTTGATCCAAAATACCTAGTTTTTAACAACAACAATATATGAGACCTACAAAGAAACAGGAGTTCCTAGGACTTATAAACAGGGAAAGAAAAAGCAGAAAGAAGGCTCAATATTGAACTCAGTAAAAACTTCAAAACATGTATTGCAAACATGTTCCAGGAACTAAAAGAAACCATGTTTTTTTTTAAAAAAAGTAAAGAAAGATATAATGAAAATGTCTTCTATAGAGAATTTCCATAGATACCAAGTGAATGTTTTTCATGACAATGAAGTATAGCCTTTTCGGTTACATTTTCTACCAGAAAAAGATCATTTGCATGTTTACTCGGTGCAATGTTCAAGTTAATGTGGAACTTCACAAAGTCCGAGTCATTGATTGTCAGGGAATAGCACAGTCCAACAATGGCACAGAATTCTCGAAGAAAAAAAAATCTGAATCCCCCTTGGTTGGCTCTAACAAACCGTTCTTCAGTATGATAATGAAAGCAGCTGCATGCCTTATTTAAAAATTTCAGATAATTTAACTTAACAAGAAATATGTCCCCATGTGGACTAAGAAGAAAAAGATATTCAAGGCAGAGGAAACAACACATACAGAAAAAAGAAATGGAAAATAGCAGGAGTTTGGAGAGCAACTGGTAATTCACCAATGACTGCGTATTTAAGTTATCAGATACAGAAGAGGAGGCTGGAGAGTTACTATCAAAAGTCCACTTGTGTGTCTGGCTAGATAAGAAGTTTGCACTTTATATGGCTATTAACCTGTACCCTTCAAAGATTTTAAATAAGGATGAACATCATTCTCAAGAAAATAGTGAGAAAGGTAGAATTGAAGGGCAATAAGCTGCAAAGACTACTCTTGCAGAGTTGCCTAGATTCCTGCTTTACATTTAACGTGTGTACAAATCACTTGGGAACCTGTCAAAATTCAACTTCATATTTAGTAGTTCTGGGAAGGAGCCTGAGATTTCCATTTCTGAACAGCTCCCAAGTAATGCTAATGCCACTGGTTTGTAGACTACACACTGAGTAGCAAGAATCAAAATTAGCCTGTCTAATACAAAAATAATGCAACCCATATATGTAATTTTATTTTTTAGTAGCTGCATTCAAAAACAGTGACAAGAAACCATTGAAATTAATCTTAAAAATAAATTTTATCTAACTCGATATATCCAAAATATTAACATTTCAACATGCTTACCCACAAAAAGAAGATTGGTAATCAGATATTGTACATTCTTTTGTTCATTCTCAGTGTCAAATATCCAGTTTGTCTTTTACATTTACAACACCCTTCATTTCAGAGTCTAAGTTTTCATTGGGAATACTGGATCTGCATTTAGATTTCATAAAACTTAACATTGAAAAAGATTCACTCACCCAAGGTGTTCGAAACAGTCTCAAAATTTTTACAATAACAGAGTCAAATTTCGTTTTTATAATCCGAATTAAAGTTAATTAAAATTGAACAAAAATGCAATATTCGGTTTCTCACTAGCCACATTTCACATGCTACCATATTGGAGAGCACAGGTCTCCATGAGATGAGAGTGGGAGCAAAGGAGAACAGACAGTGCTGTGCTGTGGCCCATAAGTGGTACACGAAAGGGAAGAGGTGTAAGAAGAAGTGAAACAAACAAACCAACAAAACCCCAGAGTTACTGAAAAAAACAGGAGACAGTATCTCCTCCCAATACTTCATATAGTGACGTTGCATGGGGCGTTGTGAATTTGGCCATGCTCAGTGTATTCACAGCAGAGATGAAAAGAGCTAATGCTTCCTTTCCTCTCCAAAAGCCAGTTGTTAAATATTTACCAGCACATCCCTAGAGTTAAAATATTTTAGGAATCAGATCAGTTTGTTCCCGTGTTCTAATAGCTTTCCATCCCAAGGAAATCTAAAATCATTAAATACACTATGCATTCTGGCTTTAGTTGATCTCTCCAAAATCATTTACATCCTGACATTAGATTACTCTGCTTTCCTTTCAACATGCCAAGTTTTTTTCAAGTTAGCATTTTCTTTGTTTGTTGAACATTTTCCCCACAGATCTGTGAATTTCGTCCTTTTACATATTTGCTCAAAGGTTTATTTCTCAGAAAAGCCTTAAGGAACCAGTTCCTCCCCAACCATTGGTGATGACCTATCTGCATCCTTACTTTATCTTTCTTACTAGAATTAAATATAACCTGAAATTATATCTTTTAAAATTTATTTTTTCTTTATTTATATTTCTGTCTCTGGAAATAAAACATAAGCTCCTTGAGGACTCTGCTGGGTTTGTTCCAGTGCCTCAAGCTCCTAGAGCTCTACATGGTACATAGTGGCATGCAACAATAATTTGGGGCATATGAGAATAACTGAATGAATGAAGTTAAATGGGACTATGATACAAGGATTTGGTAAATGATTGGGGATAGAGGATAAAAAAGCCAAGAAGACTCTCAGTTTCCAGGCTTAGATGATCAGGAAGATATTCACTAGGTAAGATAATAAACATGAGTTCAGCTGACTCAACTGTCTCCTCCCCACCATCATTTCTAGTGCATCTCAGTCCCTTTAAACTGTGAGTCCTGAGTGCTGAGAAGTTCTCGAGAAGCCAAAGTGGTGAAAAGCATGAGGATCCCCAGTATCTGCTGTAGGATCCTCCCCTAAAAGGCTGGATAGTAGAAAATGACACTGTCAAAACAATGTAGGACTTGAGGAAGAACCCATGACTGCAAGATGACTCCCAAAGACACCAAAGTCCAAACATGGCCACACTAAGAGCACTTAGATTAGGCACACTGAGAGCCACTGCAACAGAATGTAAAGGGGGTGCAGGGCCTCAGGAGCCACAGCAGAATTGTATCAGAGCCATGACAACAAATAGGATTATATGACATCAGATCCACAGAGCATTTCTCATGCTGGGAACTAGTTAAGGGCCTGCCACTTGGCAAGTGTGTTCTGGGTTCAAGTCATCTATGTAACTCAGGCTCAGCTCAAGCTGTTAAATCATTTTCCCAGGTCTGTACATTTTATGGGAGTTCAAGTAGATATTTCAGTTATATCACAATATTTTTAGTATCTGGAAATTTTTTTAAAAACAAAAGTTTTCTCATATCTGTCAGAAATAATTACTCTAAAGTATGGAATCATATCTATTTGTTAAAAGACACCCTTATTTGCACAGTGTTGTCTACTTGTTGGCTCTACAATAAGGTCATGACTTTTCTATTCATATGTTATTCTTATATGTTTTGCCTTATTAATTTTCATAACTTCAGTACCTAAAAATAATTGGTGCTTACTGTTTAGTCTCTAAATCATTTTTAAAAAACAAAACAACTTTTGTTCTGTTCATAGTTGTGGGAAGTCTGCAATCCCATTTAGAGATTAACTGGGGACACATAGAGAAACACCTCACTAAACAGTGGGGAGAGATCTGATACAAATTCAAACCTGAAATTGTATTATTTGATTGAAAATCAGAGCAGGTAAAATTAGAAATAATTCAGGATAACTGAATTCTGACTTTAACTTGAATCACTCAGCTAATTTTTACTTTTTAATGTCTACACGTGTGCGTTCACTAAGGGGTATCCTGGTTATTATAAAAAAAATTTTTTTTAAACTCTCAGCTAAAGTAGAGATCAAAATACAAATTGTAACACAGAGGAACATTATGTGAATTTGTGTCACTCCCTGGAGAACGTTAGGTTTATAAAAAGCAATGGATGGATTACATGAAGACATAAATATGCTCCTGCATTTTCATCTGTGACAGATATACTCTTATTGTAATGCAGTCTTAAAACGACACCACCTTGGGCTATGAGCTCATCAGAGCTCTCGAGCTCACCAGGGTCAAATCTGGCTAATGTCTAAAAGGGTGACCTCCAAGGAAAATCCAGGTGCAAGAGGATATAATGTTAGCAATTCGATAGATGACACGGTTCTCTTTAAGTCACTAATAAGCAATTTCCCCCTCAAGATCACTATCAGAAACCATGCTACCGGATGTTTCTTTGTAAAGATTTAATACATATGGACATTTAAGATCTCATGAATTTTTTACTAACTTCTTTATTATCATTTATAATCATTCTATGTTGAAAAATGTTGGGGAAACCCGGTATTTTTATTGCAGTAAAATATACATAACAAGAAACTTACCATCTTAACCCTTTTTAAGTATAGAAGTCAGTGATACTAGGTACATTTGTATTGTGCAACAATCGCCAACACCCAGCTTTAGAAATCTTTCCATCTTGAAAAACTAAAATTCTATGCCAATTAAACAATAGTTCCCTATTCTCCCTCCTATCAATCAGTCCTTGGCATCCATCATTCCACTTTCTGTCTCAATGATTTTGACTTATCTAGGTACCCCATGTAAGTGGAATTATACAGTATTTGTCTTTTTGTGATTGGCTTTCCCATAGCATAATGTCCTCAGGTGTTTCCATGTCGTAGCATATTACAAAATTCCCTTCCTTTTTAAGGCCAAATAATATTCCATGGTACGTATAGGCCACATTTTACTTATCCATTCATCTGTCCATGGACAGTGGGTTTGTTACCATGTTTAATTATTGTAAGTAAAGTTGCTACAAACATGCACGTACCAATATCTCTGAGACCCTGCTTTCGATTCTTTGGGGTATATACCCAGAAATGGAATTGCTGAATCATACCGTAATTCTGTTTTAATTTTTTAAGGAACCAGCATACGGTTTTCCACTATGCTGTATCAATTTACATTCCCATTAATGGCGCACAAAACTCCACATTCTCAGCAACAATTGTTATTCTGTGTTTTGTTTTGTTTTTCATAGTAGGTATCCTAAAAGGTGTGAAGTAGTGCCTCATTGTAGTTTTGATTTACATTTCCCTAATAATTAATGATGTTGAGTACTTATTTATTTCCATTTTTGTTTATTGGCCATTCACACATCTTTGGAGAAATATCTATTCAAGCCCTTTGTCCATTTTTGAATTGGGTTTATTTTTGTTACTGAGTTTTAGATATTCTCTCTATATTGTGGATATTAACCCTTCATTAGATATGTGATTTGCAAATATTTTTTCCCATTCCATAGGGTTGCCTTTTCAATCCACTGATAGTATGTCCTTTGATACACAGAAATTCTACGTCTATTCAAATCTTGTATTTTTTCATGGTTTTCATTTTTCGTACACCTTATATGTCTATTTAAATTTTGTATTTTTTTCACGGTTTTCATTTTTTCAAGTCCTTAAAAATAAGGAATTTTTCTAGGAATCTAGGATAATTCCACCATACCTAGAGTATACACTTTGTTTGTATGCAATTCTCATGATACTCTCTTATAAAATTATTTTTATTTCTGTAGAATTAGGGGTAATGTTCCACTTTCATTTCTAATTTTAGTAATTTGAGTCTTGTATTTTTTCTTCCTTAGGTCATCTAATTAAAGTTTTGTTGATTTTGTTGATCTTTCCAAAGAACCTAACCTAGTGGGACTGAGTGAAGAAGGTAGATTACTTGTCATGGTTAATTTGCTATTACTAATTACTAATTTACTATTACTTGGTTAAACACATTCTAGGTGTATTTGTGAGGGTGTTTCTGGGTGAGATTAACATTTGAATCAGTAGACTCAGTAAAGCAGATTGTGCTCCCCAATGTGGGAGAGACTTCTCTAATCCTTTGAAGACCTGAATAGAACAAAAAGATTGAGTAAGGGATACTTTTTCTCCTTGACTATCTCTCTGACCTTGGATACATATTCTGTTTATTTGGGGAACCCTGGCTAATATACATAGTATATCTAATCTAGCACATTCTAGGGGTTCTTTGATTCCTCTTTACACTCTCTGCCTCAGGAGTTTTGACATTTCTACTTTATTTAATGTGGTCCATTACTTTCTCCAAGTTTCCAAAAGTCATTTTAGCAGCATGTTATCAGTCTACCACGGTCATTACCAGGGAGCTAAATATTATATCCCAGTATAATAATAAGACAAATATTCCCTTATCAAATCTTATGCTTTGCCCTATCAATCCTGTAATGTTAGAATCCAGTCTCATACTTACTTCCCTGGTTTTGTTTATGCATGTTAGTTAGGTCCAATAGTCCTTTGGGGTAGGTTCTCTCTAAGTAGGTACAGCATTTCCTTAGCCTATTTATACTGTGACTTGATCTACTTATTGATCTTGTAGCAGGAAGGTAAGGTGAGTACAAAAGTACCTTAAGAGGGGTACAAGTTGCATATTTTCTTCAAGTGAGAAGCACACTAGTTTTTAATGAGGACAAGGTCATATACATATTTGACTTGCATATTCTCTGGGTAGTCTTGGGGTCTTAACTTTTTCAACCAAAGCCCTGACCATGGCAAGGAAGACCTGGGAAACAGAATTCAAATCTGTCTGCATGCATCTTTATTACTTTTGTATTAATTTCTAAGCCTGGATCTTGGTATTTTTTCTACCTTCTAGGTGCATGCAAGAGACAAAGAACTTTTTTAAATGCTGTTAAGGAGGACCTCTGACATTCACACTTGACGTTCATTCAGTGATCATGCACCCTCAGTTTTTCATTTATTGTATTTCTCCAATAGGACAATGGTATTCAGCAAAACTCATCAGATTCCACTGTTGTTATAATTAATACTTCCCCCAAACCCTCACTTTCCTGAAATATTGCATCTGCTTTGAATCTTTTTATAGTGGTAGTTCATCTAATTGACTATCAGCAAAATATTAACAATTGCACTACTACAACCTACCATGTCCATCCACCTCATTCCTAGTCTACCAGTGAGTGGCCCAAACCCAAAGCCTTACATGAGACTCTGCTTCCTTGGACCAATCCAGCATGATTGTCTTGGGTCAGACTTCCTGGAAAATAGATTTTAAAACAGAGATTTGCATGGAGGAACTTTACTGGGACTATCGGTATCAACAATGCTGGAGAAATGAAGGAAGGAACTAGCATACAGTCACAAAAAAGGCCTCAGACAATCTTATAGATGTCCCTTCAGAGTTGTGCTCCTAGAAACAAATAGGTCAGGCCTGTATATCCTTAATATCAACCATTCCTGGAGGCAGTGAACTTTCTCTTTAAGGAACAAGTAGTAATATTTTAGGGTGTGTGAGTCACATTCAATTTCTGTCACATATTCTCTTTCTCCTCCTTCTCCTCCACATCCTCTCTTCCCTTCTTTCTCTTCTTATTTTTTTTCTTATGAACCTTTAAAATAGATCTTCTGCGCCCTATAAAAACAGACTGGAGACCAGATTTGGTTGTAGACCACACTTTGTTGACCTCTGACGTCAACATATGTGCACTTCCTTCATGAAGGGGATGTGACCTTGGACTAGGTGGTTCTCTTGGACCTGGGGAAATTCCTAGAAAAAAACATCTCGGTGTGGCCAAGCTTCAACACTTGTGGAAACCAAGGATAATGAATGACTCAACCCTGAGTGCAGAATCAGGGTGGCACTACATATACTATTAGTGGAAATTATATTCTAGCAGGAGATAGTAAACCATAAGCATAATAAGTAAATAAGTAAGTATACAAATAAATAGTATATTATAAGGTTATAAATGCTCTGAAAGAAAATAAAAAGTACAGTAAGATAAGGGGGATCAGAGATGGGAGATAAGTTTCACTTAAAATAGTTGGGTTAAACTCATTAGGATATTTAAGTATGTCTTTGTATGGCAATACAATAAAACTAAGATTTCGCATCTATAGTTTGATGTTTTACCAAATGTATACAGATGTATAAATATCATCACAATTAAAATATAGAGCACAACCATTACTCCCCAATTCCTTTATATCTCTGTAATCTTTCTTTCATCCTAAACTCTTAGCAAATACTGTTCTGTTTTCTATCCCTATAGTTTTGTCTTTCCAGAATGTCATATAAATGCAATCATGTAGTATTTATATTTTATCTTCTACTTAACATATGCTTTTGATATTCATCCGTGCTGTTGCATGTATTAACAATCCATTTTTTAATAGCTGAATAATATCCTATTAAATGGCTATTCCACAGTTTATTCGTTCACCAGTTGATGGATATTTGGATTGTATCTAGTTTTTTCTTTCCCCCTTTTTTTTTCTCTGCCATAAAGGATAAGCTTATGAGTATTTGAATCTTGAATCCAAGTTTTTATATAAACAGATATCATCATTTGTCTTGGGCAATATAAATAGGATGAAATGAAAAGGTCATAAAATAAGTGTTTACCTTTATAAGGAACTGCCATAGTGTTTTCCAAAGTGACTGTACAGTTTTGCTTTCCCAACAGCAATGTTTGTGATTTCTAGTTGCTCCACATTCTGAACACCATAAGGTATTGTCAGTTTTATTCTAACCATTCTAGTAATTACATAATGATATCTCAATTACAGCTTTTATTTGCATTTTTCTGCTGACTAAAGAGGTTGAGCACATTTTTACATGCTTTCCTACTATTTAACTATCTTTCTTGGTAAAGTATTTGTTCAAATATTTTGCTCATTTTGTAATTGTTTTTCTGTGTTTTTATTATTGGGTTGTAAAAGGTTTTTGTTTGTTTGGGTTTTTTTTTATGAATATCAGGTAATCTGGCATCAGATATATATTCTGTAAATATATATTTCTTTTCAATCTGCAACATGTCTTTTTCCTTTACCTAACCGCAACTTTCAAAAAAGAGGGGCTTTAACATTTATGAAAACTAATTTATATATATTTTCTTTTACAATTTATGATTTTTTTGTCTTATCTAAGGAATTTTTACCAACGCAAGATCACAAAGATTTTAATCCACTTTTTTTTGAAACTTTAAAGTCAGTTTATTAAGTTCAATGATGAAAGCTATCAGAATAACCCACTTTTTTCCTTTAGAAATTTTATAGATATAGCTCTTCTTATTTAGATACCTAGTCAATATCAGTTTTTGCATATGAACAGCTAATTTTTCCAGTGCCCTTTGTCAAAAAGACCAGCTTTTTCATCACTGAATTATCTTGGAGGCTTTATAATAAATGTTTGGTTCTACTACTATTTTTCTACTTCATCTATATGTCCTTAAGCCTCAATCACTCTCTTTTAACTGTATGAGTTCCGAGGATTTGTACGTGTGGAGTTGGGAGAAAGGTATGGATACGAATAAGATATAATATTTCATATTAAAGCAATGTGATAGGATTAATTTCTTGTGAGATATCATCTGCTGAAAATAGAGCAATGAAATATATTCAATAAAGATCCCAGGCACATACATAATATGTCATATTTTGAAATGAAAATTAAGTAAAAAGATAGATTAAATATTCAAGTGATTTCAAAACGAGGATTTAAAAAATTTACCTTATTATTATCCACAAACTTGTTTTGCCTGAATCAGATGAAAACATTGCATATGAATGTTTTTTACATTCATTCCTCAAGTATTTATTGAAATCCAGACGTTCACTGCATTGTGTTTGAAGATAGAACTCAGATTTTTTGTCTCTGTCCTCAGGGTTTTCAAGATAGTAAGAAAATGTGTGTACATAATCATAAATTTCTAAAGTAAGTACCATCAGCATGTAATCTTGTGGAAATCAAGAGTTTCCCAGAAAAAGATACTAGCCCTAAATTTTGGAAATAGAGTAGAATTTACCTGATAAATCACTAGTTAGAATTTTCCTGGGTGAAAATGAAGGATTTGTATGAGTTTTTTTTTTTTTTTTCTGATCCCCTGAAAATTTATTTTTATTTATTACTAACAAAGTATATATTGAGGACAAAGATCAGTCAAATACTTTTCTTAATAATTTCCTAAAAATATAGTGTTCTTTTCCTTTAAGTGTATGAAGTGTGACTAAGCAATTATTTATCTTCATTTGACAGATGAGAAATAGAAGATTGATACCTACTCAATAATATTGTGCCCAATAAATATTCAAACCAGGTTCTATCTGGTTAATTATCTTATCAAAGTTTATTTTAGAAGCTCAAAAATGTGAATGCATTTTCCAGTGTGGGTGTCTGTTGAGCAATCATTTATACTTTGGTAGGTTCTGAATGCTTTTGGATGACAATGATGATGATATAGTGCAAGGAAGCTATGATTTATCACAAATGATACAGTAAACTGCTAGGGAAGTACAGAGTAGGATGTAAAACATCTCTGGATCTCTCTCTCATTATTCTAAGGCTTAAATATTGTTTCTGCTTCCCTCCTAGTCTATCACTGCCACTTGATAAATTATTTAAAATGGAAAGAATTTGACATAGTATTCAAAAAATCTATTCCATTAGATTATTAAATTAAATGAACTATAAATTATTTTTGGCCATAAAGTCATTTTCACAAAATAACCATTGACCTGACTATGGGATTAAAGGCATTTAGGTTATGTTTATTTCCTTTTTGCAGAAGTTTTGTTAAACATAAAACTTAGAAAAAAACTCATTCATTGTTATCACTGTGTTAAAAAAATTAATACAGAATCACTAAAAAGAATTTTTAGTATTTAACAAACATTTTAAAAGCCAACATTCATTCAAATTAAAGCTGCACATTTTCTAAATCATCTTATTTCCATATATTTGACCAGAATTATTTCTATTTAAATCAACAACTGATGTTCTTAATCAGAAGTTTTGGTTTACAATTATAATTACTTAAAATGGTAAAATGAATAATTATTTAATAGATTCAAGAGTTCTCTTTTTTAAGATTGTATTTATTTATTTGAGAGAAAGAGATAGAGCATGAGGGGGGGAGGGTCAGAGGAAGAAGCAGACTCCCTACTGAGCAGGGAGCCAGATATGGGACTCAATCCTGGGACTCCAGGATCATGACCTGAGCCCAAGGCAGTAGCTTAACCAACTGAGCCCCCCAGGTGCCCTCAAGATATTCTTAAGAAGACAAATGATAAGGGAATTCCTTGGAGATCACAGCTTGGAGATCACTGACATAAAGCATTATATCACATTACCCGGGACTGAAATATGTGGATAACTATAATATTGGAAAATATCTAGTTCCTTATATTTTGAATTAAATCTTAAAAAAATGTATGTGCAAGAACATCCATGTAGTGTTGAAATTTCTATGTCTACCTTCCCAAAGAAAATTAAAATCTCCATGAGAGTTAAAAGATTTAATAAATTTTATGATATAGTTGTTTTTCAACTAGGAGATTTTTATTTTGAAGCCCAAGCAAACTCTCAGTGGTGCAAGACTCTAGAAGTGATATAATAAGGAAAACCTAGAAGACTTTGAAGGTGATATCTGTCCAGTAGCTAAACTACATCAAAATTTATACCACAGCTTATTTTCTTCTCTCATAAATCTTCTACACACACTCTTCTGCACAATACATTTTGGTAATACAGAGTCAGAGGTTAAAGAAAGCTTCAAAATAAAAGGGAGAAGAATTAATTTTGAGTGCCCACTACATGTCTACAGCTTTACATACAAACCTTACAATAACCTTAGGAATGGACATTATATTGTAGGTAAAGAAAGATATGGAAATTAAATCACTTGTCTAGTTTCATATCACTGGTGTATAGCAGAGTCAAAGTCCAGACCTACATACATATAAACCAAAATCTTGTGCTCTTTCCCTATAATAGAAACACTCAAGAGGACCTAAAAATATGCCAACTCCATTTCTTTATAGCATATATAAGAGCATAGAAGCCCTAAGAGGTGAAGTAACTTTTAAAAGTATATAGATGATGGACTTTTAATCCTGAAAAAACATGGAGTAGATGCACTTCTTCCTATACACTCCCTAAGTGCAGCTGAAACCCTGTACTTTATATACTAACTATACATAAGAAGGCTCTTAAAGGTAGAGAGAAGAAAACTACCATCTAGGGAACTTAGGACCCAAGGGAAGACATGCCAGGTAGTTCCCTAGGTTTTCATTTTGCTTATATCATAAACAGAGTGCTGAAGAAGTTGGCATCAATGAGCAAAACAACAACAAAAGCCCCAAAGAAAGCCTGTTCTTTATAGCCAAACAATAAGGAAAAGGGCAGCAAAGCAAGATAGAAGATGTTCAGAAGGGTGTTGTATGTAAGTGATGAATCACTAAATCTACACCTGAAGCTAATATTAAACTGTATTTTAACTAACTGGAATTTAAATTAAAACTAGAAAGAAGGAAAAGAAGAAAGAAAGAAAGAAAGAAAGAAAGAAAGAAAGAAAGAAAGAAAGAAAGAAAGAAAGAAAGAAAGAAAGAAAGAAAGAAAGAAAGAAAGAAAAAGAAGGAAAGGAAAGAAAGAAAGAAAGAAAGAAAGAAAGAAAGAAAGAAAGAAAGAAAGAAAGAAAGAAAGAAAGAAAGAAAGAAAAAGAGAGAGAAAGAAAGAAGAAAAGAGGAAGGAAGGAAGGAAGGAAGGAAGGAAGGAAGGAAGGAAGGAAGGAAGGAAGAATCTGTTTTATTCCATGCAAGCATCATGGAAAAAACAGTGGCTCCACCTCTACCCCAGTCAGCAAAATTTGAGTGGGAAGCCTAGACTTCCAACCTTACTTAGTTATAACAAGGTATTTTGTTCCTCCCACAGAGGGGTGATGTCAGAGAAGGCCTACTGAGAACCTAGAATTTCCATCTCAACCCAGCAGTAACAAGCACCCTTACCCCTCTCAGTTGGGGTGATGTGAGAGGGTCATAATGGAAACTGTGAATTTCATTATATTCTAGCAGTGACAAGGCCTTTTTGTCAAATAAGAGGCAATAACAAGGTGCTCCTAACCTTCCCAGCCAGGGTGGATGTCTAGTGAGGATTCTGAACTCTCACCCACGTCCAGCAGTTATGAGACATTTCCCCCTCTACCTCAGGGTATTAACAGAAGCTCATCTGGAAAACAACTTTCATCTCAACCTGGCAGTAACAAGGAAGCTTTCTCTCCCTTCCCCAACCATCATGATTCCAGAGGAGGCTTGATAAAACAGAAGATTTAAATTAGATTTAGTGTGTTGTAAGATGATATATAAAATGTCATGGATAATCATAAAAGAAATCCATCATACCATGAATCGGAAAAGTCTCAGGTTAAATCAGAAAAGACAATTAACAGATACTAGCAGTGAAATGATACAGATGTTGGAATTATTTAACAATGTTTTCAAAGTAGCTCTTATAAAAATACTTAAACAAAAAATTATGAACATGTTAGATTAAGAGAATTAAGTACAAACTTTTAGTTATAAAGTAAATAAGTCACATGGATATAAAGTACATCATAGGGAATATACACAATAATATTGTAATAACTGGTGACAAATGGTAACTAGATTTACGATGACCATTTCATAATGTATATAAATGTCAAATCATTATGTTGTACACCTGAAACATAATGTTGTATGCCAGTTATACTTCAATAAAAAAAAGAAATTACAAACATGCTTCAAACAAATGAAAACAAAATACAAAGTCTTTAACCAAGAAATACAAAATATAAAAAAGAACCAAATAGAAATTTTAGAACTAAACATAAAATAACTAAAATTAAAACTCAATGTATATGCTCAACAATAGAATGGAAAGAAAAGGGTTAAGGATCAGTGAAGTTAAAGATCGAACAATACAAATTACCCAGTCTGAACAACAGAAAGAAAATAGACTGAAAAAAATAAACAGATCCTTAGAGACCCATGGGACTGTAATAAAAGAGCTAAAGTACATGTCATCAGAGTCTCAGAAAAAGAAGAGAAAGAAAGTGGTGCTGGACAAGTATTTAAGTAAACAATGGCTAAAAAGCTCCCAAATTTGGGAAGCAAACAAAATACCAATAAACCTACAGATTAAAGAAGTTGAGGAAACACAAAACAGGATAAACTAAAGATATCCATGCCAAAAACATCAGAATCAAACTTCTCAAAACTAAAGACAAGAGAACAGAGCCTTGAAGGGAGCAAAAGAAAAACTATACCTTACTATGAGGAACTATTGAAATAAAGGGATTTCTAATCAGAAATCAAAGAAGTGTCATATCATTTTTCAGGTAATTAAATAAAAAATAAAAAAATAGCCATCCCAGAATCCTATATCCTGCCAAAGTATCATTTAATAATGGAGTAGAAGTTGAGACATTCTCAGACAAAGGAAAACTAAGAGTTTGTCACTACCCTAAGAGACTGGCTTAAGAAAATTCCTAAAACAGAATGAAAACGAATAAAGAAAGAAACTTAGAATATTAGAAATGAAGAAAGAACAAAAGAAAGAGTACAAAAATGAATAAATACAATGGACTTTTATCTCTTGAGTTTTCTAAATTGTGTTTGATAATTAAAGGAGAAATTATAACATTATTCTGATGTGCTTCTCAAGGTATAGAAGGAAGTATTGAAGACAGTTTATATTATAAATGGGTGAGAAAACTTTAAAGGGAGGTAAGATTTCTATACTTCACTCTAACTGGTAAAGTGTCTACATCAGTACACTACTATAACTTATGTATGTGAGTGTAATACCTAGAATAACCACTAAAAAAAATTGATACACTCCAAAACACTAAAGATCGATAAAAGGGAATTCTAAAAAATATTTAAGTAACTACTGATACACAGAACAACTTGGGTAGATTTTATGAACAACCTGTAGAGAGAAAAAAAAATCTCAAAATGTGACAGATTTGATTTTATTTGATTCATGTTACAGTTTTGAAATGGCAAAATTATATAGCTGGATAACAGATTAGTATTTTCGAGGGGTTAGGAATTATAGGGTGAGAAGTATGAGTGCTGTTATAAAGGGGTAGCATGAGAGGAATATTTCTGGTGATGGAATAACTCTGTATCTTGATTGGAGGGGCAGTTACATGATTCTACACATGTGATAAAATGACAGAACTATAAACACACATTGTACCAATATCACTTTTGTTGTCTTGATATTGTACTATAGTTGCACAAGATAAAACCTTTGGGGAAAACTGGTGAAGGGTACCCAATATCTGTCTGTAATATGATTGCAATTTCTTAGGAATCTATTTTTCAATAAACATTAACAAATACATAGATAATAGCAGAACTTGTTTGAGTGTAGGTTAAAAAATATTCCCTGAAAATAGCAATAAAATGCAGAGCCTGGGAGTCAGAATATTGGGAACCAAACTAGCCATATTTTCTTGGAGATCCCTCAGCAATTCACTAAACATATCTCTGATCAATAATATAGATAAAAACAACAAAAAAAACTTGATTAGACCATCAGGGAAGGAACTCTATATCGAGATACAATCCAGTCCATGCCTAAGAACACATCTATTGTATGGCAAATATTTTTGAAAATTGCACTCTGTTCTCATCCTTGAAAAATAAGCATCAATTCTTATGTTATGAACTTTTCAACAGAAATCCTTGGTAAGATGACATTTATAAAATCTGTGGCCAGGGCCCCTGGGTGGCTCAGTTGGTTAAGCATCTGACTTCCATTCAGGTCATGTCCTGGGATGGAGCCAGACCTAGGGAATCCACACTCAGCAGGGAGTCTGTTTCTCCCTGTCCCTGTGCCCCTCCCCCTGCTTCTGCTCTCTCTGTCTCTCTCTCTGTCTCTCTCTCTCTCTCTCACTCTCTCTCTCAAATAAACAAATAAAATCTCAAAAAAAAAATTGTGGACTTCGATGCATTATCTCCTTCAGTGGGTGTAACCCATCTCAAAAGGAACGCATTGGACAACTTCCAGGCTCTTACTGACGTGCCTTACATCTAATAATTCACATGAATCATCAAAGGGGGCTAGGTTTGGGAGGTGAGCCTTTCACATACTCTCTTTTAAAAATATAAAGAATCCTGTTATTCTGGAATAAAGCTCTAGAATATACTTGAAACTCTTTAAAAATAATTTTGGCTTCTCAAGTGAGACGAAGCAGGTGATTCTAGTGGTCTCCAACATGAAAAGAGGAAGTAAAAAACATGAGTTAATATAATTATTATTTTTTAGTATTTATATGGCTTTCTAATTGATTTTATATAATATAATGTCAAAACCTTGCTGTTTTTAGAATCAGCTGTTTTTTTACAAGCTATTCACATTTTATAAATGTTAATACTTTTAAATTTGTTTGATGCAAACCGTATAACTTTTTATATCAAATGGACACATAATATTTCTTTTGCATCTTGCTTTAGTTTAGATTAATTAATGTGTACCACAGGAGTGGTGATTCTGTAGTACTACATAAGAATAAAATAATTAAATTTTAAGAATGGAGATATTCTGGGGCACCTGGGTGGTACAGTCATTAAGGGTCTGCCTTCGGCTCAGGTCATGATCCCAGGATCCTGGGATCAAGCCCTGCATCGGGCTCCCGACTCAGTGAGGAGCCTGCTTCTCCCTCTCTCTCTGCCTGCTCCTCCCCCTGCTTGTGCTCTCTCTCTCTCTCTCTCTCTGTCAAATAAATAAATAAATAAAACTTAAAAGAATGGAGATATTCTCCAATTATTAAATTTTGATCAGTGGTTATCTTCAGTTTTGGATATTTGGAGTGCCAATAGTCATTGTTACTTGAAAATTTTATAGCTTATTTCTCCTTTTTCATAAAATTATTCTTTCAAATTATTTTTATATGATAGATATAATATTTATATATTGATTTGGGAAATGTTTAAATGAATAATATAAAGCCTAATTTAATATTTTGATCTGAATACTTACATTTACTAAAAAATCTATTAATAGAAAACTTTTAGTTTTATTGGGACCATGCAATTCTATAAAACTAAAATATTGACCCAAGCTATCTTAATCTTTGCAGAGCACATAGCTGGACTATAGTAGATACTTAATAGGTATTGATGAATAAATATGTCTTCATAAGAAAAATAAATAAGAGGAGTAAAAATAACTTCAAAAATGAAATAAAACAGTTTATAGCCACATAACCATGCTATATTTTTAGGGCAAAATATACATTGCCTATATGTGTGTATATGCATCCATGTGTCTGAAATATTTGACAAACTATTATTAGTTAGTGAGCCATCAATATTTTGTTAAAATTACTTTCCAGAAGAAAATAAGACACTGACTGCATCCATAATCTTCCCAAAACTCAAAGAAAAATAACCCTAATGGAAAATACTCAGTAAGTTAAAAATAGACTTACTACATAATATCTTTTCTTTTTTGTGTGTAATTATTGAACAGATTTCATTTTTTCTTTATGTTAGTAATATAAGAGATAATAAGTGTATCAACAAGGAAATAAGTAAGATTTCCCACTAAAATTACTATTGATTAAGAATAAAAACCTAGCATAGTCATTGGCTATATAAGGAAAAAAAAAAGTATATCCCAGCTAATGCCAAATTCTAGAAATTCTACACCATTCTCTCTAAGTCTATTACAGAGACATTTCATGGAATGGCAAATACTTATTACATTCATTAAAATTCCCAACACCCCCAAACAAGACAAACATTATTTTGAATCACAAAACTCTGTTTGAAACTTAATCATGGCCTCAAAATTCTTGTTAATACACTCTAGGAAACAACTGACATTAGAGCATGTAAATATGATATTCATAATGGAGATCAATTTGCCATGCTTGTTTAAGGTAACATTCTAAAGACACCCTCTAACATCCAAGCCCTACTGATTAATGCATCTGAAATGGTTATAAGAATTCTACACTATTGTAACATATAGTGCAATTTGTATCTAAATGTGAAGGACCTTCTCTAGATTTCGTACAACATTGAAACAGAAAACATGCATCCCATATGACACAACAATTCTATTTCCAGTTATTCCACTCTAGAGAACTTCACACAGGTGTCTACTAAACACATATGTAAGATGATATGGCAATACCTGTTAATAATGAAAACAGAACCAATTAGCATGAATCAATAAGGAAATGGATAAATTTTAGTATATTCACAAAATGGAATGCAAGCAGTTAAAATCAATGGCCTAGTACTTTCTATATTCATTATTTATTCATTCAACAAATTTTCTTTCACCATTGTCTTCACTCATTTCACCCTGAGTCATATGCTTTCCATAGTCTCTTTCCATCAAGCTGGCATATTATTTTTTTTTTCTTGCTATTGTGCCTGCAATTCAAATAGTTGTTACGGGGTGAAAAGTCGTTACTCATTACTTCTGCAAAATAAAGAAAGGGATAAGCATTTTATCTGTCAATATATTTTTCTTTTTGATTCAGAGACCAGAATAACAAAAACAAGTACACTTAGAGTTAATTTCCTTTACTTAAAATCAAGTTAGGGAACAACTAACCATCTTTGTGCACACCTTGTCCACTATCTTTCTCAACATGAAAAACCCATTTGCCATTTTCTTTCTCCATAATGGGTATCAAAAATCACATCCCATGAAATCTTCTCATATGTAACAAGTCAAACTTTGTAGAATCTAAACAAATATATTTCTAATGTTTTAATATCTTAAATTGTGCTTAGAAGAAACAAAACTTCCTTTTAGAAATATTGTGTTATTAGGTTGTCTGTTGAAATAATATAAATGAAAGCGAAGGTGAAATAGTTATTATTTCTAGAGGTGATTTTCATTTTTTACTTTACTCATTGAATCCGGAAATGATACATTTAAAGCTGCCCTCTTTTTGCTTCTTCCCCCTATTTCTATGATAATCCATCATAGTCATCTGTGGAAGAAAATCATAATATTGTCATCAACGCCAGCTTGAATGACAGCTCATCCTAATAGCATGTCTTTACTACTTCCTGATTTCCTGTTAGGCTTTCAGCTCCAAGTTTGCTCTTAAGCTTGTGTTTGCATTCATTGTATCAACTGACATTATCTGAAGTGTAATTTCTTCAACCAATTTCTTTTATATACTCCTTACAGTTACTGGATAGAACCTTTTTGTGAGTAGAGGTTTTGCTCTATTTAATTCTGTAACTTGCCAGGGATATTGGCATTGGATCTGACAACTAGAAAGTAATTACTAATTATTTTTCAAAGAAATGAGTAAATAGATAATGTTCACACTTTCTGAGCTCATTTGGCTGTCTTTACCTAATAAAATTACATTTCCATTCTAATTTAGCAGATTTTATTCATTATTAGAATACGACAGATGTCTGTTCTCATGGCATTCTTTTATTTTTCTTTAATCATTAATGTCCTTAAACTAACATTTTAATTTCTCTGAACTTTTTAAACCAACAGGAATTAAAATATGTGAATAATTATTTTTATGAAGAGCAGAATAGATTACATTCTGAGTTACTAAATAACATGGAACTGTGTTCCGATAATTTAAATATGACTTTCATCTACTTATTTATATTTCTTATTTATTTGATGTTTTACTTAATATGTGTGATGTTTAATGTGTGATTTATACACTCAATAACATTTTATTTATGGAAGTTTTCTTATCAGTTCTATCCTTTAAGATGTATTTCTCGTGGACTACAAGCAACGACATTTGCAAGATGAATAGCATAATCAATTTTCTAAATGTATCAGGTTAAAAAAAATCAGTTGTAAAACTATTTTCAGAATTATTTAAACATTACTCAAGACAAAATAATATTTTATCTTTTTTCTAGCTTTACAGAGATCTAATTGACACATAATATTGTGTAAGTTCATGTTGGACAATATGAAGTTTTGATACACTTATATATTGCAAAATGATCCTCACAGTAGGGTTAGTTAACATCTCCATCATCTCCCATAATTGCCATTTATTTTTTGTAGTGAGAACACTTAAGACCTACTCTCTTAGCAACTTTCAATTGTATAATAACAAGTATGATTATAAGTACATACTATAGTATAATTTAATAATATATAATACTGTATATAATACAATATAATTAACTATAGTCACCATGCTGTATATTAGATCCTTAGAATTTATTCATCTTATAAATGGAAATTTGTACCCTTTTACCAACATCTCAGCATTTCCCCCACACCCAGCCCCTGACAACCATCATTCTAGTCTTCATTTTATGAGTTCATCATTTTAGATTCCATTTATAAGTGATATCAAACCGTATGTGTCTTTCCCTGTCTAACTTCATTATTTAGCATAATGCCCTCAAGGTCCATTCAGGTTGTCACAGATGGCATAATTCCTTCTTTCTCATGGTTGAATAATAGTCAGTTGTATATATTTACCACATCTTCTTTATTGATTCATCTGTGGATGGATACTTAGATTGTTTCCATATTTTGGCTATTGTGAATACTGTTGCAATGAATTTTGAAGTTAAGATATCTACTGGAGAACCTGATTTCATTTCCTTTGGATACATATCCCGAAGTGGATGGCTGGATCATATGGTAAGTTCTGTTCTTAATTTTTGTAGGAACCTCCATACTGTTTTCATAACAGTTGAACCAGTTTATATTCCCACCAACAGTGCACAAGGGTTTTCTTTTCTCCACATTCTTGCCAACA